>NC_056726.1:1712335380-1712575380 GCF_019279795.1 Protopterus annectens | reverse complement strand
GTGTGTCATAGCTGCGATATCAAATGGATAATGACTGATACATGTGGATACCCAACACGGGTGGGGTGGAGGAACTATGGGTTTGCGATTATGGATCCAGGAGTGCCAGGGTTGGTTGAGCCGGTTCCAATGGACCGCCCTGTGTAGGTCAGCTAGTACGTAATAGGTATATATGTATATGCACATGCAGAAAACAATATGTTCATAGGTGCACAGGTTCATAGGTAGGTACTAGGCTATTAGCCCTAGGGAATATATAAGCCTAGACAAAAAATGAACCCTGGCTTTCGCCACCCAAGAAAATTATTTTCCTGTGCCCCTGTCGAACAGAGCCAGAGAAGTGATCCCTGGGGTGAATTTCCCATTTCCCATCCAATCATCAAGATTTTCCCATTCAATCATCAAGATTTTTCTTGAGTGCTAATGAGGAGCTCTGTTTGACATAGATAGGTAGTCTGTTCCAGAGTATGGGAAGTCTCTGGGACAGGAATCTATCACTCCAGCATGTTCTGTTTATTGTAGTGGCAAGGCTTAGGTCCCTAGAGCGTGTAGCTCGGAGGGATTGGGATTTCTTTAAGTGGAGCATGTCCAACAGCTCTGGGTTTGACATAGCTTTGTATGTTAGGCAGAAATCGCCCCTGAGTAGGCGATATGCGATGTAGTAGAGCTGTAGTTTTTTGAGACGGTCTGCGTAGGGCATCTGCTTGAGGCCAGTAATCCTCTTTGTGAGGTATTTCTGTGGTCTTTCCAGTTGTTGTAGATGTCTTGTGAGGTACATACTAAAAGTGGCGTTGTACTCTATAATGGATCTAATGAGTGATGAGTAGCGGGGAACAATGACCTCTTTTTTTCTGGATGAGAATCCTTTTGTGATGAGGTGAGCCACATAGAAGGATTTCCTGACCACTGTGGCGATGTGATTATCAAAGGAGAGACTACTGTCCACCTGTGTCCCAAGGTCTCTTTTAACATTTTCAGCATTAAGTAGACTACCAGCTATGTGGTAGTTCATGGGTACAGAGTTTTTAGGAAAGGGGATGACACTACACTTTTTGGCATTGAGTTTCAGGCCATGGCTTTGACACCAGGTATCTGTCTCAGTGAGGCCCTTTCGTAGTTTGTCCACATCGTTAGGAGTTTCGATTATGGCTCCTAGTTTGCAGTCATCTGCAAACTTTGTTAGCCAAAGACTTTCTGTGTTGGCCTGCACTTCAGAGAAGTAGATACCAAACAGCAGAGGACCCAGGACTGAACGCTGTGGTACTCCACTTGTCACTGGTCTGAAGTCAGATTTGGAATCCGCTACTTTCACAGTGTGAGTTCTGTCCGTGAGCCAGTTGGCAACCCATCTTGTGACATAGGGATTTATACCTAGTTTAGTGAGCTTATCTATAATTCCAGAGTGGGGGATGGTGTCGAAAGCCTTGGCAAGATCTAGATAAGCTGTGTGAACCATTTTACCCTCATCTAGGGCTTTGGTGACTGCTTCAAAGAAGTCAATCAGGTTTAGGAGACATGATCTGCCTTTTACAAATCCAAATTAGGTAGGGTCCAGAGTTTGGAAATTACCAATATCTTTTTTTTTTTTTTCAAATAACTTTTTATTTATTTCAGAAGAATAACAAGAAAGAAAATAGAAAACCAATATTATAACATGGATGCATGAATGAGCGAATAAACTGAACTCATATTAAACATGTAAAACAAACAAAACCTGAAAAACATACTAAAGTATATACAGTATGTACAAATTAACTAGCAAGTGTGCTACCATAAAGAGAGAGAAAATAGGATGAGGGAGACATGGTTCTCAGAGATAACAGTATAAATAAAGGTTCGTCATGAAGTGTGAGATAAATCTCAGTTCTAAATAAGGGTGTTAGGGTTGTTATTCACTAAGGATAAGGTCAAGATCCCTTTTCCAAACTTTTCTTAAGAGGGCAACCTTCCTGAGACCTTTCATAATAAATTTCAGTGCTGAGATGTATGCAAGAGCCATTTCCTTAAAGTTATTCCAACAGAGTCTGGTACGATCTGTCCAGTTTTTGGTGATATATAATTTCATAAGAGAGCATAGAATAACAAGTACATGCATATCAAGTTTAGAAAGATTTACAGTAGGTATATGAAGAATCGCTATTTCCCAGGAGAGGGTTGATATATGGTATCCCATTTTCTTGAGACGGACTTTCAGTGAGGGCCAAAGCTTATGTGAGTAATTGCAGAACCATAGAATGTGTAGAAAATCGGCACTTGGGAAGGAACAACACGGACAAGAGGGAGAGTTCTTAGAGTCAAACTTGTTTAAGACAGAGGGAGTATAGTATGAGTTGTTATTGATCATTAATTGTGTGTAAATAAGTTTTTTAAATGGGGATAGATCTAAGGTATTTTTTATGGCAGAAAGCTTTTGTTTCTCCGAAAGATGTGAATTATGGTTGTCCCAATAACCAGAGAAAAGGCAGTCTGAGTCGTGTATTATGGAGATCAGGAGATTGTACGATTTAGAGAGCATTTTCACTGAATTCGAAAGAGTTTGGATGACTACCTCCAGCTTGGTGATATCTTGACTATTGACTATGAGGTGGGCGAATTTTGATGCGACTAGTTCTCGTAATTGATGGAGAATAGTTGTGTACTTATTATTAACCTTAAGGATTATGCGAAGATTGGTAAGTGATTCATTTCTGTGTTTAACAATATCCCAAACCATATAATTTTTAATGAGAGGAAAGTTAGAAATATTAATTAACAGATTATTCATTTTAATATTGGGATTTAAGTGGAGAGGTTGCAGTAGAGGAAGGACACTTTCAAGTTTAATATGTTTTAATAGAATTTGAAAAGTTCTGATTTTATGTTTTAGATTGGTGGATAACCTAGAATTGTTGATAGCATCCGGGGAAAGAAAGAGATTACCAATGTCTTTTTGAAGTACATTCTCTGTAACACATGCACTCCATTTATTGACAGAAATAATATGAATATGCACAAACAAAGACAGTAGCTGGAATAATAAGCTGTGCAGATGAGGAACAGGTCAAATGACACTGTATCACATCCCAATTACCATCGGTAATCCGTACATGAACATATTGCGACATCTCTCCGCTGCATAACATGCTAAATACCGATTACAAGATAACCGGAGTGAAGTGCCGGTGTCATAATGACTAAGGCAATAGTATGTTGGTGAATCATATATAAAACCCAATACGCATGTGTAAGTGCGTATGAGTGGGAAATGTATTGGTCAACGGACACACAGATGTATATATATTCATATAGATACATTTTTATATATATATATATATATATATATATATATATATATATATATATATATATATATATATATATATATATATATATATATATATATATATATATATATATATATATATATATATATATATATATATATATATATATATATATATATATATATATATATATATATATATATATATATATATATATATATATATATATATATATATATATATATATATATATATATATATATATATATATATATATATATATATATATATATATATATATATATATATATATATATATATATATATATATATATATATATATATATATATATATATATATATATATATATATATATACATATATATATATATATATATATATATATATATATATATATATATATATATATATATATATATATATGTATATATATATATATATATATATATATATATATATATATATATATTTATATATATATATATATATATATATATATATATATATATATATATATATATATATATATATATATATATCTTACTGTAAATATACACATGTACATACCTAGGTTACATTACAGCAATTACGGGTAAGATATGGTCAGACCAGTCATGTGTTAGTGGGAGGTCCAATAAATAAACGTCTACCTCCCACACCCCCCCCCCCCCGCTAGGCCAGTGAGACACACAGACACGCAATAACGGTAAATACACCACTTCTTTCCAGATCACCGTCAGGAAACTACCAGTGGGAGAGATCTGCAAGGTCTATACTTTAAACATGGATCACGGGGTCCCTTGCGGTACACCAAAAATTTGCCTTATAGGTGAACCTGTGATGATTGACGCGACCAGGATGTAGCTGTACACAGAACAGTAGGTTGTGCAAGTCTGATAACACATGGGTTGACAAAACGTACATGTGTCCTGACACGGGGAGAGTGGGCAGTGTGTAGGGATGTGTTCATACCCCAGCTGCGCTCAGAGTAAGGATGAGTGCTGTAGAGGGGTGTCAAGTAGGGGAATCATGGGTATGCAATAATGGGCCTAAGTGTGTATGTGTTGGTTGGCAGAGATGTATTAGGCCCGCCCCGTGGAAGTAATTAATATTGCTATGTGGGTATAGCAGACACCCATACCTCCCAAACCTTAAGAGCACATCTACTGGATAGTCCGTAAACCATTGGGGGAACACATAGGGACTATATCAGTGAACTATACCCAATTTTCATGGACGTCCATGATTATGAATCAGAATCTAACACAGTCCCAACTAAACCCTTCCAGAACTAGTGATATTAGGTGGAGAGGTGGCGGAATACACGTAATGACTAATGACAAAATGTATGAGTCATAAACAGCATGTACCTTGACAAATGTGTATGAATACATATGCTCTGGGACTGTCAATGTGCAGGTTAATAGTACCAATCATCTAAATGTGTCCCTGAGGGTGTTATGTAGTGTCCCTGATTCAGTGTTCATTCTCCCCCATTCGTATGTGAAGTCTGCTACTGACGGAAAGTGCATATTCCGCCAACTACCTTAGGTAGACGATAGCATAATAGGTTGGGGTTACCACCTGTTCACCTTTACGAGGGACACTCCCCTTTGGACAGTTGTGTCCTGCAAAATAAATGTTATTATGGCACATGGCCTGTGATTTAGGGCAAAGAATCCATATATCGTCTGTACTGTTTGCATAAAAGGTTTATGTTGTATCTGAAACACCTAGATGTTATAGGAAACAGTATTAGCAGCTATAATGCTACAAGAATAACCTTTAATTATGTAAACCGGTGAAGTAGTCTATTTTCTACTGGCTGTGGGTATGTGTTGCCTTGCCAAATCAGACATCTCTACATATAGGTCCTATAGGGCTGCCACCTTTCCAAATGACCAAAGTGGGACCTGCTCCATAGAAATGTCAGACATACCAGGTCAGAACATACCTACAGCCGTGCATAGTACAGAACTATACGTATTTGCACAAATAAAAGCTTAGTCTAGTAGCAGTCCAGTTGCTTATGCTATAACATATAGAAGTGTCATATATACAATAACTGTTACATGCAACTATTAGAGAAACATAGAATATAATATTGTCCTGTAATCAGGACATTTGCTATGTATTGATTATTTTCACATGACACATATGCTTAAGGAGGGACTGTCCCACACAAAGTGGGACAGGTGTTAATCCTAAAGTCTCACCTCTGCCAATTTAAAAAGTGGTAAACCTACAATAGGTATGCAGTAGCATGACCCGGCAGATGGATGTGGGTCCCAAAACACATTTACTTGTCTGCATTGCAGAGTATTGATTCCCATGTATCAGCCAGATGGGAGCAGATTGTATGAGGAACACGCATATAATATGATTAACTCAATGGACAGGCCGCCGATTCTGTACAGTCGAACGCCATGCCATCACCTAATGGTCAGCCATACCCGATACTGTAGTCATGTAGTCCAATGTAATAGGCATCACAAGAGATCACGCCCACCCAGAGTGACACATGCAAGTACCAATGTCGGTGCATGTGCAAGTGAGGGAGCGAGCGGGTGTAAACGTGTTTGGCTAACAGTATGCGAGTATTGCACTGGTAAAGAAATGTGGAGTCTAACCAAGTGTAAGAAGCTGTAACCAGAGGTTAGCAGTGCTTAACACCTCTCAAACCCAATCACAACTGCTCCCAACTGCTTCAATGTGCCTTACTCACTCCGTATCCATTGGGCTTGTTCTGTCCGCAAACAAATAACTGTCCTTTGCAAGTGTTGGTAGCAACACCCTGCGCACACAGCTAATGTGAATTATCAATACACCATGGCAAATATACAGACAATAGACAGTACCACACACATACCATACAGCACAGTCATCCAACAGTATAGCAATGTACTGGCAGATATGTCCGGATCACTGGTGCTTGCAGACCTGGCCGTCTTGTGCTTACATGTGTGAGCATGCCCAGTATGACCATTCCGCATGTTGTCGACTGACATTGCCATCATACCTTCATGTGTTTGAGCATGCCCAGTATGGTCAACTGTATTGCATGTATTACATGTCCAGGTAGTCAATACTGTGGTGCCGACCACTGCGTTGTACACTGACAGGTGGAATGCTGTGTCTGCAGGGTATCCATTGGTCATGTGGCATTGACTGTTGCTACATTTCTGCACAGCATGGGGGGACATCCGACTGTATCCACATTCCTACACAGCACCGGGGGGGGGGTGCACCTGACTGTTGCTATATGTGTACGTTGGAAGGGGGGGCACACCTGACACTTGTACACTTTTGCTACTACTGTACTCATATGTCAGGTACTCCATTTCAGTGTGTAGACCTACCTATTGTGCTGGCTAGAGGCATACTAGTGTACTCCAGATTTTAGCTTTAATTACCAACATATTAGTTTCAGATGTCCTAGCCTTCACAACCTACATCCAACTGCCTGGCCTGTTGTAGTCTGTCTGTGTGGGTCTGTGAGGGGGGGGGTCATCCATTGGGCATATTCAGAGGCCATAGTACAGCATTTGTCTGTGTTGGTCTACACCTGTCCAGCTGGTTGAGACTTGTGTGGGCTGTATGGACACACATGATGCTCAGCCCATTACCTGCAGTGAGTTATGACACCCTGTGTACTACTGCCTACTGTGGTGACCCTGGTATGTGCTACAGATGTCAAGGTGCCAATATGGATGTCTGCTGTCTGCTGCCTTAACATTTGGCCACCAAATTCCCTTGCATGCTTACATCTATACCATAGATATAGGTAACAACACATTCTAATATAACTGCCAATTGGTAGGTTGATTGACTTACCTTGAGGGTGTGCCAGACCTGAGGATGGTGCTGGAGGACTGCCTATGTCGGATGCACGTAGTGCACTTCCTATACATGGCTGAGCACAGGTAGTGTCATTTGGCATCCCTTTTATTGTCTGTGTGAGTCAGAGAGGGTGACATTCCCTGGGTACCTACTGTGTCAGTGCATATGCTATGTGTTGCGTCTTTGCCAAGGCCAGGTCATACTGGGCACGCCTCCTTCCGCCTAATGGGGCCAGCTCAGGTAGTTCCTCCTCCAAGTCACTTTGTGCTTGTACAGGCCTTGGCATTGATGGGGGGCTGTGTGGCCCTGCCCCATGCTGTTCCTGCTGCAGCTGTTTCCGCAGGATCATATTGTTTAGCATAGCACATACCATAACAATTTGGGTGCATGTAGCTGGTGAGTAATGCAAGGCTCCACCGGATGTGTCCAGACACCAGAACTGTGACCTGAGAATCCCAAACACAAGCTCTATTATATGTCTGGCCTGTGCGTGTGCCTCATTATGGCTTAGTTGTTCAGGTGTGTGTGCATTTCTGATGGGTGTCATCAGCCACGGTTCCAGTGGGTACCCGGCATCCCCCACTAGGTGACCGTAGGGGATGTCCATATTGGCAAAGCTGTGGTACAGCTGCATCAGATGCCATATATTGGAATCATTATAGCTTCCAGGGCAGCCAGCACACACATTCAGTATAATGCCCTGGGCATCGCATACGACCTGGCAGTTGATGGAGGGAATGCCCCTGCAGTTAATGTAGGTCCTACCCTGCTCACCAGGTGGTGCTTTGATGTGTACATGCATGCAGGCTATAGCACCCACTACCCCAGGGTAGTCTGCCATTTGGTGGAAGAGACACATATTGCTGGTCAACACTTCACGTGTGTTGAGGAAATGTACATGCTCACTGGCATGTGGTGACATGGCATCCAGGAACTGGTGGAATACCCTGGATGCAGATGCCTGTGAGATCCCCATGATATCTCCAGTTGTGCTTTGGGAGGTACCTGTGGCTAGTATACCTAGGCCTACTCATACCTTGGTATCCACTGGGATGTGTTCTCCTCGGCCTGTTTGATGTGTCAGGTGTGGCCGGCATAGCTCAACAATCTGCTGTAGGAGGTCTCTGTCCACCCCATAACTCTCCACTATCTCCAGCTCATGTAGCCCCTGGTAGGTTACCCTGGGTCTGTACAGTCTTCTCTGTCTCCTCACTGAGGGTTGTTCAGCAGCATTCACATCCTCACCACCCTCAGCCTCCTGCACATGTTGGTCTATGTTGCCTGCTGCAGCCCTTCTCATTTCGTTGGATTGTTTGGTAAAATTTCCCCGCATGTATACACCGGTGGTGTAGAGTGTGGAAAAACCTGAGGGGATGGTGCTTGCTCCCTTTATCGTAGTGTTCTGGGCCGGGCTGGTCTGTTGGGCCTGTAATATGCTGATTGTGGTAACTATCACCTTTTTGCCCAGCTTGTTCACTTTGACTACTCTCCTACTGCTGTTGTCCCTCCCAATTGCACTAGGCAGGTATAGACACACCCCGAGCTTAGGCGTGCTAAGCCAGGATAAATCCCAAGACACAGGACTCCAATCTATGTACAGTATGCCTGACACCCCCCCATGCTTTCACCTATATTCGAGTCCTGCACCCGGCTATCTATCCACATACACTCTTGGGACCTGCATCACATCCTGGGGATAAACGAGATTGACTATTTTCCACCTTGTTTTCATAGTATTGTCTTCTAATGCATAGTTACGTTACCCATGCTGAGCCTCCACAAAAATAACCACTGCTTACTGTCTCACAGACCCACACACAACTGGTTAAAAGTGCCTTACTATCACCGTATTCAATGTCCCTTGTTCTTCCCAGCAACAAAACAACCGGCTTCTGCACAGCTCGAAACCAGGACCCTGCACACCACAGATGATGTGCTTTACCACTAAGCCATGGCAGATACACATACATCTGAGGTTATCACGTACAGATCATCCAGCACAGGCATTCAACAGTATAGGACATGTATTCCATCATGTAGATTTATGTGTGCTAATGTCCACATATATATATATATATATATATATATATATATATATATATATATATATACACATACACATATACATATACACACACATGCGTAGATATAGAATATATATCTCAACAGTGGATCACGTGATACCAAAGCATTAGACAAGAATGAAAAGGAAGCCACATGCGCCTCCTGCATTATGTACTGGTGTTAATATTAAGGCAAGTGTGTTTCTGTGTGTCACATGGGTTCAGACTGTATTAAGGATAAGATTAGGGCTGCTGACATTACTCACCAGACCTATTGCCGAATGTATGTGTATATCTTGCCAACCCAGTCTCTTGGCCAATTGTGACATTTATGGCCACTATATAGGAAAACAACAAAACACGCCCCTCAACACATCCAGTAGCTAGCCACTCACAGACACCAACACATAGGATATGACTGCCAAACACACAAACCTGTCATGCCTTGGAATAGTACACCTACCTGTCTATTCTATCAGACTACAGCATTATGCAGTTACAGAACGCACTACCGAGATTACTGGGACACAACACTCCCAGAGGTGTACTTCTAGGTGGATGACATCATCAGCATTGGCAAAGACAGCGATTGGGATTGTATGGAGTGTGAGCAGTCTAAAAGCATATTTCTGTCCCCAGGCAGACGGAGACAGACACACACACGCACACACACACACACACACACACACACACACACACACACACACACACACACACACACACACACATCATGGCTGGGATTAGAACACCAACCTAACTACCTTATCACACTACAGCATTACGCAGTTACAGAACGTGCTACCGAGATTACTGGGATACAACACTCCCAGAGGTGTACTTCTAGGTGGGTGACATCATCAGCAATGGCAAAGACAGCGATAGGGATTGTATGCAGTGTGAGCAGTCTAAAAGCATATTTCTGTCCCCAGGCAGACAGACACACACACACAGCTGGCATGGCTGGGATTAGAACACCGACCTAATTACATTATCACACTATAGCATTACGCAGTTACAGAACGCGCTACCGAGATTACTGGGACACAACACTCCCAGAGGTGTACTTCTAGTTTAGTGACATCATCAACATTAGCAAAAATGGGGATTGTATGGAGTGTGAGCAGTCTAAAAGCATATTTATGTCCCCAGGCAGATGGAGACTCACACACACACACACACACACACACACACACACACACACACACACAGTTGGCATGGCTGGGATTAGAACATTGACCTAACTACCTTATCACACTACAGCATTACGCAGTTACAAAACGCGCTACCGAGATTACTGGGACACAACACTCCCATAGGTGTACTTCAAGGTGGGTGACATCATCAGCATTGGCAAAGACAGTGATAGGGATTGTATGGAGTGTGAGCAGTCTAAAAGCATATTTCTGTCCCCAGGCAGACGGAGACAAACACACGCCAGTGGTGGGATCAGGACAACTGCCTATCTACAGACCACTATTACAATACAACATAGACACAAGCCATGCCACAGACACTACACCTTTCAAGACTGTCAATATGACCTTCTAGAAATGTGGACATCAACATGGATGCTGGCAGTTACAATGTGAACATACCTGTGAACCTGTGTGTTCAATGTAGGAATCCATCCTGAAGTGGGGTATGGCCATCTGTTGACTGGACGACTACTATCACTATACAGGGTTACAATGGCCATGCCCATACACATAGAGGCACATAACCAACACAAGTTGTCACTGGGCATGCTCACACAGTAGCATGTGTCCATCTACACATTATACTGGGCATACTCACACAGTAGCACAGGGCTGTTTTGTATGCATTCTGGTTCTAAACACGGAAGGGCACAGTGGCCATGCTGTTACAGTTAGATGTGAACAACACATTGTAATGGACTCCAGTGTCGATAGTTGTCATTGTTATCAGGAATGCTGCACTACATATATCTGACACTGGTCTTCTACACAACATCTACTGCTGTCCGTCACCTTAGATGTACCAATCTAAACCTGGCACACTACTACCACCCGTGGTGATGTCCTGCCAGGAGTTTCTACTTCGCCCATATAGTGCCATTCATAGTCAAATTTCCTGAGACCAGATTAACAGCCTGACACCTAGAGGGCAGCTGCATTGTATGTGTATGCTAAGCAGTGCTAGATGTGTAACTTTCGTAATCACAGCTGCTCAATGTAGATACAACAATGGGGAATTCTGACATCTGTGCAGTGAGGAACACCTGGCTGAAGGCTCAGTTGTGCATAATAGCACTACCACCATATACCTTGGATACAGACATGTGGGCCATAACACAGGTATGGACCACTCTGGATGGTGGTGTCCCCACATACATGAAGGCCACTCACATGCACTGACCAGTACACCCTCAAAAGGCATCACAGATGTGTCAGGTGCAGATCACAGTGTCAAAAGCCATATTCTAGGATGTAGCCCTCAGACATCACCATGTTATTGGACCAGCAACACACATCCATACATGTGGCAGAACATATAATAGTACAACACCATGTGACCCATGACCAGTGGACTGTACCTAGCGCTACATCAACTGTGCAGACTACCCATGTGCTGACACAGTTGCATCATGTGTTATGCAATGCAAAGATACCACTGTTCGTAACCAGGTTTGCTGTACACATAACAGGGGCCCTGGTTCATATACAGCAGTAACAGATGACTGTTGCTGTACACCAGTAAACACCCTCATGTTTGGATATGGCATACATGTACCTGCCATGGATATGTACATGCCACACACACACACACACACACACACACACACACACACACACACACAACACATATGTATATAGCATAGATGTTGCTGTCCTTCATGCAGACAGGTGGCTACAGCAATTACACACATGCACATGGAAGGTAGGTCCATCGCTGTTCAATGGTAACAGTATATAAGGTGTGATATCAGTGTTGACTGAGTTAACATTCCCTCTGTACTGGTTACCCATGACAACTATATCATACAACAGTCCATGTGTCATGTATGTCATCATGCATGTCCACCAATTGCAATGCCTACAAATATGGCTAAATGACAGGAATGTAGGACCTACACACATGTACATGTAGTGGTGTGCATTCAGCTACCATGCATGTGCAGTAGCTGATGTTTGAAGGTGACGTGTGTCTTACTACAACATGCAGTTGCAATGCAGCCTCATCATTGCCAACTGTATATGGTGATATACTGACAGTACAGTAAGATGTACATCAGGTATGGATGGATGTGTGGACATAACTAAGTTGTGGGCCATCTTTGCAGATGGATGTTTGTTGAGGACAGCTCAAAGGTGTGTCACAAGCAGTCCTACAATAACATGTGCAAACACTAAGCTACATTTCTGTTAATTGAAGGGGAACACATACAACCTACACAGCGAACAGGGTGTCACTGACTGTAAATCACTTGACACCTGTAATACTTAAGACCTCCCATGTGCATATATCAGCACAATTGCCAAAGGTACCATTGGTACACATTGTAATGCAGGCAATACTGCTGCATATTTGTCATACATATCATAAGATAGCAGGTGTTTGATTCACAGTACTGCCATGTGTGTTTGCTTGTGTGTCCATATATGCCATGTATGATGGGGAATGCATCCCAATTGTTACTCGCTCTCCTGTACACTGTTGTAGAGATCTGTACATACTGCATTGTAGAAAGCAAGATATAGGCAGGGGTGGGGTGTGTATCACACACATGTGAGCTATCTGTATGTGCATGACATAGGTGCATTCAATTGTTGACTCCACAGTGTGTGTGTGTATGTATGCATGGCTGTCTGGTCCATGGAGTTGTATGTTACCATAGTGAACAGATAGGACCCCTAACCCCTCCAGGTGATGCAGTCTACTACCCTGTTGATGCCGTCGATCTTAGGCATTACTGACTACCTGTACATGTGTATTCTTTGTGTCACATCATGTGGGTGCACAGTACTGTAATGGTGATTACCACATAGGCAAGGGTCCTCACCTCAACACTATCAACTGTGTGTGTTACAGTGTCGTTGACCCCGTGAGTGTGGACGTGTTACTGTGTGTCTGAATACATGTGTGCGAATACCTGTGTGTGTGTGTGTGTGTGTGTGTGTGTGTGTGTGTGTGTGTGTGTGTGTGAGTGTGTAGTTGTGTGTGCTCATCCTGTAATGTGAATTTGTATTACTGCTACACAGTGAGGCCTCAAGCTATCAACTGGCCTCTACCCTTGTCATCAGCTAGACTGCTATGTAAACTCCCAGCCCCATGTAACTGTACCTGTGATGTCACCCATTATGGATGTCACATCTCTAGCCACTGTAGCTTAGTACACAGCTCCCATGCTCCTGGATCAGTAGATGTGTAGACATCTTTGGAATGTCAGCCTTTCTAACAGTGAGGTTGAAGCTATGAATAGCATGCTGTTATTGCCATACATACCTGTGAGTAGTCCACATTTACACACGGGAAACTAACTGCAAACATTGACATTCAATGGCACATGCAATTAGAGGAGGGAAGCAGGACATCATGACCAACATGCTGTTACTGCTGTTACCAAGACACATACTGTGAACAGAAAACAATGCTTTCTAAACCTGTACTACATGGTATGTCGGCTGTGTGTCAACAGTACACAACAATTGTAATCTACACTTATCTCCCTATTCTGTTCACCCTGTGCTTCAGACCATATGAGCATGTCCCTGCACCAATGGTGTGGATGACAGGGATGTGGCACAGGCATCATCATATGCACAGGGTGATAATGTTTGCCAGGGGCCTATGCTGCACCAGTGGATGACATCATGTGTGTGGGTTAGGGCCTGTGATCTAATTGGCCATGTGTGGTTGTTATGCATGTGTGTGTTGCGGTGCCCTACAGATGTTTCTGGTGTGTGCGTGTATGTGTGCACACAGTTCTGCTATGTATCTGGCCTACACAGGGGTATTATTGACAGCTCCAGACTGTACAGACTAGGTTTTACAGCTCATGGTGTACGGCCACGTGACCTATGCCTGCCAGGGGTTGCACGGGCTCTACCAGGCAGAGGAGCAGATTTGGTACTGTCCGATGACACATGTCCACTGGAACCGTGTCCCTGTTGGGACCATCCAGGGTCATGTGCACATGGCCTGCTGTGTCTTGGTGTGGACAGCACAGCACCAGCTGCACTGCTGCTCCTACCGCTGCTATGGGAGCAGGCATGTGAGGTAGCTCGTTCACGTAAACCTGCACCAGGTGACGTAGCTGGCCTATGTTCACATGCCCTATGCTTCACTCCTACCAGGTGTTCCAGCACAAACAGCTTATGCTCATGGATTGTCATGCCACGGCCAATGATTCCAACCATGTCACCCAATCGTCTGTCCAAAACCTGGGAAATCTGCTGTTGAGCATATGCCATTGCCTGGATGTTGTTTAAAGAATGGATAGCAGCCCTCTGAAGCCTCTGCACTTCCCTGTTCTGCTGTTCAGCACATGCCTGTGCTGCCATGCAGCCTGAAACATGTGTCTGGTGACACCAGCTGCTGTGCTCTGTCCTGCAGGGGCATGTCAGCCAGAGGTCCTCCTATGCACAGCACTGGCCACATGCCTGTGTGGCCCATCTCCAGTCATTTGCCTGATACCATGGTGTGAATACACACCTCCCATAGCCACCACACTTTCCTGTTCCAAGCTACCACACGCCAGCTGTCCATCTATGGCCACTCGTGATGGGATATGTATTGGCATGAGATCTGTGTGCGGGGATGAGGGGGATATAGGTGGATTGGCAACCAGTGGCACAGATTCAGCCCCTGACAGCCCTGCCTGTTCCTCAAGCATATGTTCATCATCACTGCTAGAGTCTGTGGGGACACTAACATCAGATGGACTGCAGGAGGGTAACACACCTACATCACCTGTGAGGACAGACAAAGACTCTACAATACAGACACACACAGACACACACCATGCATGTGATTTGACAGAAGGCATGCAACATGCATGCGATACAGCAGACGGCATTCAGCTCAGACAATAATAGTGGTAGTTATCATACATCCCTGGGTTGCACACAACAGCATGCATGTGTCATAGCAGAAGCCATGCATTTCACGCAATCATGATAGTAAGCATGCATCCCTGTGTTACACAATGTGGACCAGCACAGGTTAACAGTACACATGGCTGATGTGTGGCATATAACCTTGACATTAACATGTAGTATGACATGTAATCTGCTGACATGTGCATTGACATGCATACATGTTTAACACAATGGTGTCCTGTCACATATACAGTAGGGTAATGGTGCCACATTGCAGTGTTGTCTGTACGCCCTACAGATAAAATGCACATTTAGCAGATGTGCATGACTATTGCAGGGTATTATGAGGCATCTATATTGCTATACAGTGTGAAGTACAGACACCGTGCCATTGCATGGAATCATGAGGCATCTCTATTGCTATACAGTGTGAATTACAGACACAGTGCATAGCCATAACTGTGTGCATACACAATGCATATATACTGTGGATTGTGACCCACGTCGCTGAGGTGTATACACACTAAACCATGATGTGGAATGTGTGACACAGGTCATCGAAGACGATACAGATGACATCCCTGCACATCTGCAAACATATTTTAGCTGTCTGGCAGCCATGTCTACACATGGCAGATTTGTCAATACAGCATGTCCCACATGGCATTTGTGTACCACACACACGAGGTGCACAGCTGACAGTGATGTGCAACAGCATCAAGGGAAATGTACTGTATCTGTGGCCTGATGTGGTTGTCTGTGTATGTATGTGGATGCTGTACATTGACTACTGTCATGCTGTGACACGGTCATGATGTTCAGCACATCTTATGTGGTCAAATGATGTTACACCTCCACAAGATTTGCACAGGCCTGTAAGATGTCCAGTGTTCCACATCTGCAATATAACCATTCAACAAAGGCTATATTTGGACCATGTATAGCCAATGTACAACAGGGTGTACACACAAATACATCACATCTACTGTGTGTTGCTACATGTCTCTGGCCACCCTCCATGGCCATGTGTGAACATGTGTTGGCCAAATGGTTGTGATGGCTGTCTGTCTCACATGTCTGTGTTATCCCATATGACATACACCCATAGATGTCATATACTCCATTGTCCGCAGGGTTATGCAGACAAAGGGTTGTATGTTTGGTATGTGGGGTATGTTTTATGGGATAGTGAGACAATGTTGCAGCCGGCCCATTACATGTCATGGACATGTCAGATGGCACATCACAATGTGTGCACTCATAGCAGGGGCATAATCCACAATGGTGAATCCTGTGGGCTGCCCATACTCCAGCTCACTGTGTAGTACTGTTTGTGTACCCCACATGTGTAGTTCTGATGTGTAGTACATGTTCCTACATTGAACAACACCTCCACTGTTGTATGCACAGCTGTCCACACATCTAGCAATTACAGTTTCTGAGGTTTCATGTCGGTGTCTCACATAGTTTGTAAGTATTGCACATGGGTAGCCATTGTGATGGATTGCAGATGTGACCCTACCATAAATTATGTGTACATGTGTTAAATGGCCACATGGTGAATAGATCTGTGCATTAACATGCCTGATACTCATAACTGTCTCACCTGCAATGGCCTGCTGTCTTAGCAGAATGCCAGAGGTACCTATATAGGGGTGACACAGCAGTATGATCATTATCCTCACCTGTATGACAGCTACAGGGTGCAATGCGCATGTTAACACATTCACCAGTACAATAGGATATACTATGGAGTATGCACCTGTGTGCATACACAGAGTAGCATACTATAGTATGTGGCATGTGTGTATACATGCCTTGCATATGATGTTACATTACATATTGTACAGTGACACATGCAACTATATGGGATATAATAGTTATATGTGCAGTAGTGACTTACCAGGCAACTCCAGGCTCAGCGGTTGAGAAACACCCACCTCCACGATGTCAGCTAAGGTTTGTGGATGCTGTTCTGCCAGTGTCCCCAGGTTGGCCAGTAGTTCCTCGGTAAGTGTGAGTGGGGGCTGGGTTGGTGGCCCACCACCTGTTACACCTTGTTCACTGGTGATTGCATTTGCATGCTATTTTGCCCATCTGATTAGGTCAGTGCAGTGTCTGCACACCTGCTGGTATGTGCAGTTATGGCCACCCACATCATTAACCCTCCTGCGAAGTTCCTGCCACAGGTCATCCTGCTGCTGTGCATCCTGTGGCACATTGCTAAACAGGACATCATAGTTGTCTTGGAGGTAAGGTATAAGAGCCTCATCCTCCAAGCTTGTATAGGCTGGTAGCCTTGTTCGCTGCATACCTCGAAGACATAATGATGGAGACAGGTCTCAATATCTCAGATGCACAGAGATACAGCTGCACATACATGTGTATCACATTTATTACATATAAATAGTTGTCTTTGCAAATCTTCATGACCCTGACACCACTAACATTTTTGTGTCACACACATGTGACACCCAATGGGGAATTGGATATTATCACCATATATGTGTGTCAACTGATTACATTGCTCATACTCCATGTGGATGCTGTCTTGATGTGGGCATGTCTGTTTGCCTGTACTGGTGTTCTTACCTATCAGCACATGCCTGGATGTGTCCACATTAATGCTGTCAACATTGATGCTGTGTATATGTCACATATAAACACATACACTGCCTTAACAGACATGACCTGTGACACTGCAGACATGCACACGGAAGGCTTTACATGCATGTGTTTTGCCATATACATCTACATGGCACTGTACAGCAGTTCAACATCCTGCCATGTATCGCCTGTGTTGCACATGTGATACACATGGGACACTGGCTAGCCTGATAGTATTTGCAGGGATGGTTATCAACTATAGCATGTACGGCCAAGGTCATCTAGTAGTTTGTATGCCCTGGGCCATGTATGAGCCTAGGATGTAAGGTTACCTAGCTGTAGCCGACAGCCGTGTTTCCACTGCCAGGTGAAGCATTACCACAGAACTGATCCACACGGTTAATGATACATCTACCATTCAGTCATCACACCATGTCTGACAGAGGTGAAATGTGCAGCTTTGCTGGACAGGGTTGCATAGTATGGCAGGAGTATGTAACGTGTATGGCACAAGGATCTGTCCAGCATGTGGCGATCCTTGTACTAGGAAGGTGGATGTCCATGACGTATGTATTTGAGATCAGGATATGTACATGTAGCATGTCCAACATCACAGTGTTGGACATGGCTTTATGCAGGGTAGGTATCATGCTACATAGTGGAGATGAGGATTGTGAAGGCTGGTGTCGGCCATCCAAACATGGCCAATACCCCTTAAAGGTGATATGTGATCCGATATAGGTCACTTGAGTGATGAGTATGGCTGAACAATGATCTCTATATTCATGGATGGCACCCTGTCATGACTAGGGTTGCCACTTATGGCTTGGTGATGTCACTAGCTCAGGAAGGTAAACTGCACAGCAGCATTCCTTACATACAGTGTCCATTATGTTGACCGTTGCCTAGGTGGTAGTTCATGGGTACAAGGTTATTAACCTAGCAGTGACAATATAATATGCAGCTGTCAGATTGTGCACATATGTCACACACACCACCCACAAAGCCCCTTCTGTATGTTGTCCACAACACTGAGTCAGCTATTGCTCCTAGGTCATAGCCATTCACATACTTATATAGGCAGATGCCTCCTGTTTGTCTGTGTGGTATGGGCTACTATGAGGGGGAGTACAACAAATTAACCCTGTTTTACTGTAGCTGGCACTGGTGTGATATGCACATATTAATCTGACACCTTCTGTAGTGTTGGTTCTGTCAACAGTCCACTGGCAAAACACTCCTGTGACATACGAATGTACATCTAGTATACTGAGTGTAGGTGGAACACAGTATGGGTGATGATGTCCTATGACCTGTCACCGGTATGATATGCAGTGTGAAATCATCCATACTGTCATCTACATCTGTACTGCTAACAACATATACGTTAATTAAGGTTCATGGCCTTTCAGACCAGACTCAGCAGGGTAGTAGTACAGTGCCTCCCATAATGAGTGGTGTCTCCACTTTGTGGGTTGTGACAACTGTTGGTGTGCACCTTTCAGTGTTTTCACAGACTGACATGAAGCTATGTTTTACATGATGTGTATGTGTAGAGCAAACTGTTTTGCCAATATGTGTATGATACAACCAGGGATGTGGACAGGTCCCATGCAGCCTGAGTGTACCTTCTACCATCATAGTTATGGTTGCAGGGGCTCTGTAGTGTACATGGATATATGATTGTGTACCTGTTGGGGAGGCAGTGTGTTTATGTTATCCAACACCCTATCTATCTGTATTGCTTATTCATGCTCAGCACTTGTTCAGAACATGTAAGCACTACATGAGCTACTAATTACTATAGCACTCAGTCCTCCTCATTACCTACAGTTAATTACTCTTTGTACTTACATTTCCTGCTTGCTTAGAGTAAAACAGCTCTTGTACACACTTTCCTCACTTATCTAGTGGGAAATAGTTATATATTTAGGCATGTCCAAGTGTCAATTCCCAGTGTTCTCACCTGTCTGTATGATGAATATGGGCATCATGAGGCAATATAGAAATTGTCTCTTGTACACAGTCAATACTCCCCTCCTAACATCCAACACTACAACCTGTGGGAGATGCACATATCTAGCCATGCTGGAGGTAAAACTCTCTCCAACCCAGACTGAACCTGATAATCATGTGAGGAAGTTAAACATTTGCACCACACCACACTCATTACATAGTCTCACTAGATCTCCACCACCACAGGCCACACATAGTAAGATAACAACATTTGCGGAGCCTCTCAATACTACTCTGCATAGGCAACAGAGAACTCCAAAGCAGAAACGCAGGCAGCCCCCATCCCCCAACACAACACCAATTACTTATAGCCCACAGACTCAGTGTGCCCATCAACCACAGCCAATAGGGTGAAATAATGTACCCAACACACTAGTCATAGGTGACTCTATAGGCGGTCACACTGATGTCCCACTCAACAGGCTACACAAGGAGATAGGTACTGTCAGCTGCCTGTCGGGTAACACGATCACTCAGGTCACTCCTCAACAGGTACAATATGACTGTGTCATTGTCCATGTTAGTGTGAATGCCCTGAGATGTACCTTCCTGGACTACATGTAAAGAGACATGAAATAGTTCTCCAATCTTGTAGTCCTGTCAGGTATTGCACTAGCCCTGAGTAGCATTCTGCCATCGTCCAGATTGATAACGCAGTACAAGGACAAAATGATTTACTTCAACAATTGGCTATGCTTCTGGTGTCATTCCAAGGGTATCCAGTATCTGCCTGTTTTGAATGACATGGTCGACAGAACACGATGCTTTGGCACAGATGACTTGCACCTGTCGGCCCTGGGATTCCGGATAATGGCTAAGGCTCTTGCTGCTCCTATAGTGCCTGTTTTAGGCATGGTTCAAATAACATATTCACCACCATAAAACAGGAACAGGCAAGCAAAACCTGAGGATAATGCTACTCAGTGCTTGACATCTTTATCTCAAACGCACTCACCCGAGGCACTCCTTGTAATGGACCACTTCGATATCTGTGCAGTGACTGGGACCTGCTTCTAGGCTCCTGAGAGCACCCCTGCACTACCAGGCTATTACTCATACCACACCTTTCAGTCATGTAACCAGAACCGGAACACCCATGGCGGAGGTGTGCCCATATTTCCTAAGGATATCCACACCTCCAGGCTAGTTGCTTAGCACAATGCATCAGAGGTTATCCAAGTGCAACTAACTCTGGCCATAACTGCTATACAAATTGTAGCTTGCTACAGATCCCCCACCATACCCCATGGTTAACGGTCCTCTCTTCTTGGTGTACTGGAAAGTAGGGTTCAAACAGACACACTACTGATGTGCGACTGACACTACCCCACCATTAACTGGGATACCTACTCATGTACCGACACATTAGGCCAATGCTTTCTGGGATTCATAACCTCCAATCACCTGGATCAACCTATCCACACCACCACCAGAGGCAACAATATCCTACACCTGGTCATTACCAACATGTGTGACTGGTGTTCCACACCTGGGGTTATCTCCTCGTTGGTCAGATTCGAACGTGCTCTAATCACCTTTGTTATTTCTTCCCAGCACCACACCCTGTACAGAAAACACAGTGCAATATTTCTACAAAGCCAACTTCAGGCTTCTTATGACAGCAGTAGTAAACACCCGTGCAGATGGACAATACAGTTACAACCGCTGAATCATACACAACTGCACTTAATTAGCACTTACACTGCTGCATGGATCATGCTATCCCAAACAGAACCATGACGGCACCCACCAGAAGATGGAGGCCACTCTGGTGGTCCACTGCCATGGACATAATGTACAATAGAAGGAGGAGACTGTTGCAAAATAGAGTGCAATCCCATGAGTGGAGGAGCTCCCTGGTCAGCTTCAGTAAGAATCTGAGATCCCTTATCACATCCTCCAAAGCTAGCTACGTAAACATAACCACGACTAATTCCAAGGACTACCACAAAGCATTCTACAGGTATGTCACTACTCTCAATGGCGATACCCACATCTGCTCTGATATACAGCAGTAAGGCACAAACATGACAGAACCAACTAATATTGGCAACATCCTGGCAGATAGGTTCAGTGCTAACTTTACACCCCTCTCACACCCTAAAGGGGCCATATCTATACAGGAACGATGCAGAGTCCCTGCGATCACAACTACGCAGTTCAAAGCTGCACTCTCTAAAGCCAGGAACACAGCATCCATGTGATCGTACAACATCCCAGGCTGTGATTTCCATGAACTTCAGAATGAACTGGCTCCCCACTTAGGCACCATATTCAATAATAGCCTTGCATCATTCATTGTGGCCCCTGAATGGCACTTTGCAACAGTTATCACACTTCACAAAGGTGGCACCACAATGGAAAAGGGGAACTATTGCCCGATACGCCTGACTAGACTGTTCCGCAAGGCTATGGAGCACATCATCATGGATCTCATTCACAGAGACATCGGTGGCCACCAAACCTTTTATCCCACCCAGTTTGGATTTGTTAGGGTCAGACTATGCCTCCTAAACCTAGTGGAGTCTTTTGAGACAGTTACCAAGGCAGTAGATGAGGGTAAGGAGGTCCACACAGCTTACCTTGACCTCTCAAAGGCTTTCAATACTGTTCCCTATTCTGGTATTATCAACATACACATCCACCTGCACATTAACCCCTACGCCACGAGATGTTATGCAAAGTGGCTCATGGACAGAACCCACACAGTGAGGGTAGCATACCCTAGGTCCTACTGTAAATCAGTTACAATTGGCATCTCCCAGGGCTCAGTTATAGGGCCCCTCATGTTTGGTATATGCTTCTCTGGGGTACAGGCTAGCACAGGAGGACTTACACTGCAAAGGTTTGCAGACGACTGCAAACTAGGGGCCACAATTGATTCCCCAGCTGATACATACACCCTCTATAAGGGTGTTAATGGGACGGATACCTGGTGTCAATAACATGGCCTCAAGCTGCATGCCACAAGGTGCATAGACATCCCCTTTGGATTACACCAATCACCTGCGGACTATCACATAGGTGGTAGTCCTCTACATACATAAGATGTAATAAGGGATCTTAGAACCCAAGTAGATAACATTCACTCCTTTGATAACCATATTGGCAAGGTGGTGTGGATATCCTTCTATGTGACCCCCTTAATCTCTAATGGGTTTGTAGCCAGAAAAAAGCAGCCATTGTGCCTCTCTACTCATGACTTATGAAACACATTAAAGGGTACAACACCCCATTTGAGATGTACCTTATGAGACAACAGAAACGGCTTGAAATACCACAACATTACCACACCAACAGGAATACTGACCTCCGAAGGATGACGTATGCAGCCCAACTACAGAAACACCAACTGTACTTGTTTGCATACCGCATACTCAGAGGTGATCTCTGCTGAACATACAAGACCCACGTCCAAAACAATATTGATGGATATGCTCCACATAAGCAAAAGCCCCTGAGAGCCATATGCTCTGGGATATGTACCTAAATGCAACAATGATTAGGACATGCTGGAGGGATACATTCCTGACTCAGACACTCCCCATGCTTTTGAAGATGATTCCTATGCACATCAGGCAGGGACCCTCACTAGCATCTTCAAGAGATACCGCGATGGGTGGATGGGAGACAGACATGTACACCAAGGATCACTGCAGTGGCTCTGCTGTACAAAGGTGCAGGAAACTAATGACTCTGCTGTTCACAGACACAGGAAACTAACCTAGGGAGGTGCCGCAAGTCAAAACACTGTAGCTGGGCTTATGAATGACCTTGGCCAGACAGCATAGTACCCAACTATGAACCTATGAAGCTATTACATGTCCTTTGTGCATAAATAATTGACTAGCTCTTCCATTTCAATTAGCTATCATGCTGATAAACTGTCTGGTGACTGCAAGTCATATGTATCCTGTTATTGTGTATTGTACATGCCAATAGACATACCTGATGTTTGCATAACATAACAGTAATGCTATGTAAAATGTTAGACATATCTACCTACAATACTGTACATTACACATTTTTGCCACAATATCCCACAATGCAAATCAGAATTGCACAGCAGGACCACCTTAGACATGTTATTCTCATTTATACACCCATACATATGCCTACTGTTACAGTATATCAACATATAATATCCCCTGTTATGGCACGTACTTGTTGGACCAACCCTGCCACTGACAGCGGCTGGAGTGGAATTGTTTTGTTCAAAGTCCTTATATAGCATCCCTTGTGGTGTATGAGGTGTTTACCTTGTGGCCTACAGCAGTACACACAATTTCTACAAGCGTTACTATGCTCAACAATACATCACTACATAATACCTTTACCCACTATATGCATTGTGTACACTTTAATTATTACAGAACAGGTACTACATACACTAGCATACTGAGTGTTCTACATACCTTATTAGTAACCCGAGTTGTCGTTGATGGTAATATAAATCCTAATCATTTTGTGTTGCAATCCTCATTGTAATGTTTTTCTGGTATGTACAGCTGGTTTGAATGTATGACAAGCCATCCTTTTATACTTAGATATCAGTAACATGTAGTATCCTGCCACCACTTGGTGTTCCGGAGTAGATGATTACATGCACATCAGCTGTGCAGCTACTCCATTAGCCAATGACATGGCAACAGTGGTGTATGATTGAATAGTCCATTTGGGTGTTGTCCTTTTGCCCTACCTTCGAGGAAGATGGCCTGGCTGTGTTGTTTGTGATGAATTGCAACAGCTATATGGAGACACACAGAGATATATTAACACCATGGCCCCCCATGGACTGTGTGTAATGGCTAGAGGATGTAGTTCTACATGTGAGTCTAGCTGTTATATTTCTGAACATTGTTACTTCTGCAGGGTTTGTAACTGATACACCTGCAAATGTTTAGGTCTGGCAAGGATGTTTAGGCAGCTCAAGGCTGTGTGGCTATCCATAGAACGTTGGGTGTTTTGAACTGTGCTCACCTGACATCTTTGGTATACTGTACATGTGTATCATACTGTGCTGTTAATCAGTAATTGGTAACACTTCCTGGTGTACTCACAGCCGTCTGATATGGGATTATTGCAACCAAACCCTGTAACATCAGCGTCTGTTACATTGTACAACAGCAATGATTTCACATAGGGCCATTATAGTGTGTCTCTGACAAGGTATGTTAAGGTTTCTGCAAATGTCATAGAGTGAGTGGATGTTTGTGATGTTATTACAGTATGTATTGCAACTGTTCCGGGTGTGGGGGAGATGTAGGTGGGTGTACATAGATGCAGGTGTGTAGGAACTGCATTTATACATATTCGATATGTGTGTGAGGGCTCTTTCCCTATTTGAAGACCTATTCTTTAGTGGACTAATACTATGGTAATTGCAGGCTGATTCATTAAGCCATTGTTAATTGGTTCCTGTATAGCATGCAGGTGATCTTGGTCCTTCAATCCCTTCAGAAATACATCAGTATGTAATGAAATGTTGCAACATGAAGGCTGTCTCATGTATTTCTGTCACAGATATTTGCACTCATTGGAGTTGTCTTGGTGACCGAACCTCTTTGGCTTGGGTTGCCACCTTTTCAAATGGCCATAGTGGGACATTTGCCGGACATACATCGGATTTTAGAGGCCGACACATACCCACGGTCAGTACAAAATATAGAACTTTACATATATGCCTCTATAAAATCTTATTCTTGTAGCGGTTTACTTGCTCATCCTGTTTCTTGCTACATGTAGGTATTTTAGATACAGATGACTATTTTATGCAACAATTACATGAAATATGGAACATGCCAAATGTCTCGTGATTGTAGGACATTAGTATTTGTACTCATTTTGGTCTGGACACTACCGCACATAGAGGGACTGCCCCTCGCAAGATGGGACAGGTGGTAACCCTATCTTTGGCTCATGTCCATAGCACATATTTGTAATACTGTATAGACATATATACTCTCCATATCCTTTGTTCATAACGTTCGGTCGTGGTGGAATATTTGATTGCTATGGTCCATTTATACACATATTTGAAGACTTCAACCGCTGTATACAGCATACCCACAGATTCAGGAATGCACACACTTCCAACGACCACATTACTGTTCCCAGACTCCCAAACCCCACAATACCAAACACTCAAATTCGCGACAGTCAAACTCCTGGAACTAACACAAACACAGAACACACACATGCACACACAGACACACTGCTACCCATCACATCCAAACAAACCATCCTACACTATGTATGGCCAGGTGGCCAAGCCCCCATACACCCCCCATGTGGGTGGCTGCGCACCTCACACCACACCTACTTTAATAATCTACCTCTGAGATAGCACAAACAGGCACATGAAGCAAACCCACACACACACACACTTTACAGTTCCCCAGAAACACACACCACACTCAGAACATACACTTACACACACTACAGCAATCAGAAACACACTTGCACACAGTACCTATCTGAACTGCAGCAGCAGAAGCACTACCTAAATGTCCCTTAACATCGTGATAATAGTACTCGCGGTTCTGTTGTTTCAGTACTGTGGTCTTCCGGTCTTTAAGCCTCGTGATTACGTGCATCGGTATGTAAAGCATTCGGTATTTGGTAGTATCCTATTTATATGTACCGCCATAGTTGTGTAGATGTTGTTAACCTATCTATATATTTGCATATATATGTATATCCATATGTATCGACATATATCTCTCTATCACCCTTTCTCTCATTTTTATATATATATATACATATATATATATATAGAGAGAGAGAGAGAGAGAATACACCTTTCATTGGGTACATGGAGGTGTATACTATTTCCTGAAGTCCGCCCTTTTATGTTTTAACCTGTCACAATACATACCTACCGTTGGTACATCTCAGGTAGCTTAGTGGTAGGTTATTGTGAAGATTGTGTACATGGTTGCATGTTCTACTCCTGGCAGTGGTCGTTTTACCTCTCAGAGGAGGCACTATTAGTACAAGGGTAAATAATGCACATTTCAGCAGTTTTGGGCAGCTTTGCCCGTGATCTGCATGATATTAAGCAAAGGTTAGACCTGTGTTGCACATATCCATGTAGTCATGTTTGTACGCCACTTACTGGCGCAAAAACCCTCTAACATGTGCTTAAACATGCTTTAATAACCTGCATCCAACATCCATTATTCGGGACATCAGAATTACGTAACAGCCCTTGCAGGTCATGGAACCAGGACTATGAATGGCACAGTCGGTGGCTTTACCACTGAGGCATCTGGGATATGTACAAGTGTTATGGTGTTGAGTATGTAGAGTGTACTATGGCTGTTCCTCCATACTGCAAACAAATGTGTAACTTGGTGTACATATGGATGATACCTGTTAATGGTATGTCCAAGTGAGGCTTAATGGATATGCTCCAGCTATGGGAATCCATGTCACAGTGAGCCACACACTGTAATCAGCTACACTTTGCCACAACCATAACTGGAGAATGCTGGGGTGACAGATACCTGTCATGGGTACTTCCCATGCTTTGGAACTACATCTCTGATTACATTATATGGAGCCCCTCATTAACACACCAGGGAATCCTTGCAGAGTGGGTGGGGAACAATGGCTACACCCCAGGGATCCTGAAATTGGCTCTGCTCCACAGAGGGACAGTTAGTTAATCTATGGGGTGGTGACAGCAGGCACATTTTGGCTAGGCTTATGAATGGCCTCTGACAGGCATGTACTACTGATGTACCTAGAAACCTATACATACAGTATCAACACATGCTGTTAGCTTAATTTACTGTTCAGGTATTGACTTACCTTGGGCCAAAAGCAGTTGTGTGTGCAATAGTTGAGGGCTGCCTATGTAGGATGCACACAGTCGACCACCTATACATGACAATTTACAGATGGTCATGTGTGTGTGCCATCCATGTTTACTGTGTGTGCAGGTGGAGAAGTGTGTCAGTCCATAGGGGCCTAGACTGTCAGTGTATGCGCTATACATTCCCTCTTTGCCAAGGGATGGGCATACTGGTCACACCTCCGTCTGCCTACTGGGGCTGGCATAGGGTGTTCGGGGTCTGAATCCCTCTGTGCCTGTGGTGCCCTTGACAATTGCTGTGGGCTGTGAGGGCCTTCACCATTATGTCCCTGCTGTAGTTGTTTCCGCAGGATCATATTATGTAGCATGCCACATACTATGAAATGTGGGCTCACGTGCCTGGAGAGTACTGCAAGGCTCCACCAGATATGTCCTAGCAATGGAACCATGATTACAGCATCCCAAACACACGCTCTGTGATGATTCTGGTTTGTGCGTATGCCTCATTATGGCGTTCTTGCATGGGTGTGTGTGCATTTCTGATGGGAGTCATCATCCATGGCTACAGTGCATAGCCAGCATCCCCCACAAGGTGGCCATATGGGATGTCCCCCCTGACAAATACCTGTTACAGCTGTGAGGCATGAAAGATGTGGGAGTCGTGGTAGCTTCCAGGGCTGCCGGCACACACATCCATGATAATGCCCTGGGCATTGCACATGACCTGGCAGTTGATGGAGTGGTATCCCTTGCAGTTTATGTAGCTCCTACCATGCTCACTGGGTAGTGACTTGATGTGTATGTGCGTGCAGTCTATTGCACTCAGTACCTCCGGGTAGTCTGCCACACGGTGGAAGAGGTGCATATTGCTGGCCAACTCCTCCTGCATTCGGGGGAAGTATATATGCTCATTGGCATGTGGTAACATGGCATCCAGGAACTGGTGGAGTACCCTGGATGCTGATGCCTGTGAGATCCCCATGATATCTCCAGTTGACCTTTGAAAGGTACCTGTGGCTAGTATTCTCAAGCTTACACATATCTTCGTGTCCACTGGGATGGGTTCCCCTCTGTTGTTTCTGGCTCTGAGGCATGGCCGGCACAGCTCAACAATTTGCTGTATGATGTCCCTGTCCACCATGTAATGCTCTATTTCCAGATCATCTAGCTCCTGGTAGGTTACCCTTGGTCTGAACACTCCTCCTCCTCTGGTGCCTGAGGTGGTTGTCAGCATCATCCTCCACACCACCTTCAGTCTCCAACACATGCAGATTGATCAAAGCTATGGCAGCTCCCAACATGTACATTTTAAAAGTTCCCCATCTGTTTACACCAATGGTGCAGTGTTTGGGAATACACAAGTGTGTGTGAGGTGCCTTCACACTTTATACTATTGTGCTTTGGAAGCTGATGATGTCATAGGGTGTGCATGTACAATCCAAGCTGCAGGGTATCTTACTTATGGGTTTTACCGCAGGTACTGCTATTGTGGGGCCTTTTGTGTTGAATTACACTTGGCTGCCATGGATCATCTCTTGCCCTTGCCTTCATTTTTCAAACCATTTCCCCTCCCATTGTCAGGCATGCATCCAGCAGCCTGCTTCCTTGGTTTTGTACTTTCCCAACCCAGGATTGTGTTGCGAAATGTGGTCTGTAGCCAGTCTACTACAGGTTTGCTTTATTCTGCTGTGACAGTTCTCTTTTCTTTGCAATCCTGCACCTCCCCTTTCCTGTTCTGCAGGTTGTGGCTAGCAGCCTTCTTAGCTACCGTCAATGGCCCACTGTGAGTTAATAGGTGTTAATTACTCAGTTGTACTCCAATTACCCTGCTGCAGTGTTTTCTTATTGTCTTCCCGTAACCTTCCTGTTTCAGCTGTGGTGTGCGCCGCACGCAGACGTTTACCGGGTTTCGAGCACGTTGTCATCTGCGTACATATGAACTTTCGGTCACCTTGTGTGCTCTCAGTTAAGCAAAGCTATGGCTACAGCCACACCCCTATCCTGCAGCTTTGCCTAGCAATGGGCAACCCGGATTAGCAATTCTCCAATGTGCTTACAGCTACGGTGGCACACCCCTCTCCTGATGTCATGTATACCTCCAGGCCACTCCTCGGTGTTATACTGCTACGCCATGTGGTACAGCCTTACACCAGCAAGGCGTTTGCAATTCAGTATTACTTGCCTCATTTGCATGGCATTGACTACTAATTCCTAGTTACTGGGCCAAACACTGTCACAGACCCTTAGCAACCCTTGCGCCTTGGTTGTGGTGTAGCATGCATACCATTGACTATTATGGCAAAAATCATGATTTGTGTTACATTGCAGTTTTATGACCTCTATATATATATATATATATATATATATATATATTTTCCTTGTGTTCCCGTTTGCGCACCCATGCACTGCGGTTGTACTTGTGTGGCCATGACATTAAATGTTATTTTTTATGTGTTCGTGTTTTTTTTATGCCATTGGCTGTATATTTAGCCATTGGCATATGTTAACTTTGTAATACGTAAGTTTGGTCTGCTTTCATGGCTCCGATGTTCTGTTTGAAAAAATGTAAATCTTTTTTTGGTTTACATTTCTGTATGCTTACACTACACCTGCACCGCTTCATGAATCACTATGTACCTTCATTTGCATGCTGCACTACTGCGCATGGGGTGATTAGCATACATGCGCTGAGAGCTGCGCAGCTCTGGCTTATGCTGGTAGTGCACGTGGAATCGTCTCGTATATTTGGTGTTAGAATGCATATGCTACACCTGTGCCTGGAGCAAGCTTCATGAATCCCAGGGTTTGTCTTTTTGTGCGATAGCATTTAATTCTGAAAAGTCACCAGTTATTAGTACCAGTTCAATGCACAAACCCCAAAGCTGATGAGCAAACAAATCAGAAGCCACAGGCGTTTTAAAAACTGAATATTAAAATGTTACCTAAAATAAAATAAAGCAGTACTTAGAAACTAAATTTACAAACAAGTATAATGCTTTACAAGAAATTAAAAATAAAATATTTGAAAAGTATGATGTACAGCAAACTCTGTCTGCTAGCCTAGACTAACTATATTTAGGATATGGTGTTCTTTGTCCTATCTGTCACTAACTTTCAAAATGAAAACAGAATTTACAAATTCCTGACATGCAGATCTCTGTATGTTACAGTAAAAAACTCAGCAAGTCACTTAGCTAATACTCTGTCTCTTTTACAGTGGAGTAGCTTAAGTCTGTGCCACTCAGGGCAGACTTTGAATTTGCCACCCCTCCCCCTCACAAAATAAAACAATACACATCATAGTCCTAACGTAAATGAAGGAATCACCCAGAAACATCAGAGAAATGCAAATGTTTTAATAAAACGTGTATAAAAACTTACATACACATAATGGGTAAGGGCTTTTATGACTCCGATGTTGCTTCTTCAGACCATATAAAACAAGTTAGCATTCACAAATTTAAACTACAAATAAAAAGTCATCTAACTCACAAACCTCCAGTCACAGTCCAGTATTCAACTAAGAACTAAGAACAAATCAAAATAAAAATGTATTATTCCATAGAAAACACAAAACAAACATAATCATTTAAACAGCCCACGCACAAATGTTCCCTCATAAATTCCATTTATATCATATTCGGATTAGGGATGACAGTAATGCATTAGCGAAGCATGCAATAGATTTTAATGAGAGACATACATTTTAATTCATAGTAGTTGAAAATTTAGTTGAAAAATTAGAAAAAAGTCCACATCTAGGTATTTTTTTGTAATGACACAGAAAAGTCTGAATTAAGATGGATAATTAAATTGCAGGCAGATAGAGGGAATGGTTTGAATTGGAAAGTACCCCTGAAACCCATTATCAAGATGCGTTGTCTCTAAATTGTTGTTTCAGTTGTTCATACTTGGAGGGTAGCTTGTGTTTTTTTGTGATAATATACATCATAGTCAACAAAAGTGAAAACAACGTCTAGAAAAACAAATAAGAATGATTTTTTTAACTATGCTTTTAAATAATTATTAATTACAACAATTTACAAAGCTATTTTTCTTGCTTTTCTGTTAGCAAAATTGTCAGTGACATTATCAAAGTCTATTTTGTCTGTTGGGTGGTGTCCTATAGAGAGCATGGCAAGGTTTCTTAAATGCAAGGTGTTCATAGTAGATCTCAAGTAATTTTTTATCAGTTTTAGTTTAGAGAAACTTCTCAGAGCAAGCAAGACTAGAAGCAATTGTGAGGAAAATTTGCAGCATTATTACAGTATTTGGAATGGAATTCCCAAGACTGTATTTCTGAATAAACTGTAAAAGTTCAACACATTTTGTCTTGCTTAGCAGCAACAGCAATGAAACGTTGAAGCTTTTTTCTCTCCATGAGGGACTCTTCCTTATCATTGTCACTGTGAACATCATGATGTAGTTGACACTTGTAGTCATCATTCAAAAGATTTGATTGAGTAAGGAATGTACATTTCTCAGCAAGAACGTTAAGCTGTTGAAATCTTATAGTTATTTCTTGAATCACACTATCCAGCAAAGAAAACATTTCCATTTGCAATTCAGTTTCATATGGCAGTTCAGCATCATCACTTGATCCTTCACCAAACACTTGTTTCTTCCTTCTACATCGATGCTGACACTCCTCCATGATCTATTCCTAGATCATTACAAACTTCTTTGGCATATGTTATTGTATTGTTCACTAGCTCATCCGTATTTTCAATTAAAATGCTTTTAAAGCTTCAAATTTTATGGCACAATGCTGTATATTTAATCCTTTAGTTTGTAGGAGAGCCTGTGTATCATTAATTTCTACAAGAATGGATCCCCACAGGCCAAGAAAGCACAGAAAGGAAAACGACTGCACAGCAGCAAGTAGAACGCCAGCATCTGACCTGATAACTGTGTTTTCTTCTTCACTAGTTAAATCTTCTAAAACTTTTAAAATGCCTGAGAATTTTTTAGCAACACTTACAGCTTCTTCCCTTGCACTCCACCATGTTTCTATTATGCGCTTGAGACTTTGACACATGACCGAAGTCAGAATATCTTAATGAGTTGAGGATGAAAAAAACGTGACCAAATGCTCCAAAGTTCAAAAAAAAGGTGACAGAATTTATAGCAACAGAAGCTGCATGTATACCAGCCAAATTCCGTGTATGATTAGTACATGCAACAAACTCTGCTTTTCTATTAACATTTCTATTATGCATCTCTGAACCCCAGCATATTGTCCCGCCATCACAGCAGCATTGTCATAAGTTTGTCCTCTACAATTTTGAATATCCATTCCAGCATGTTCTATTTTTTCCAAAATCATACTTGAAATATTCTTGGCAGTTTTACCTTTTGTTTCAAATAAATCAACAAATGATTCCACTACCTTTAGTTTATCTCCATCAGTCATAATGTAGTACCAAACTTGGCTTGTCTGATCCTTATGAGAAATGTCGAGAGTGCTGTTGAATATTGTAGAATAGTACTTGACTTGTTCTATGATTTTGCTTCTTACTTTATTACCCAAAATTTCTATAAATTCTTTTTGGATTGTAGGTGACATGTAAAATTTAGCAAATGTATTTCCCAGCTAGATTCTGAGAATATGCTCTCAAAGTACTGGGTCATATTTCACCAAAACATGTATTAATTCTAAAGAAATTTCCTCTATTGCTTGTCAATTTATAATCAATGTCAGTTTCATTGTGAAATCCTTCTTGGTAACCTCGTAACACCAAATTCGGTTTCACTTGGAATCGAATTATGTCCAACAATCTCGAAAGGATTTGCCTCCACTTCACTTTATTTTCAATAACTTCCTGATTTTTTTATCAATAGTTCCTCCACATTTAATCCTAATTTCCAACTGCTTCCACTGTGTGAATTTCTGAACGTGGGCCACACTGGATTCATGCTAGAATATTTTAGGATTCAGTTTCCACCGCACATTAAATCCATCCACAGAATTAACAGTTTCCATCACATATTGAATCCATCCACAGAATCAAAATTTGAATAAATTCTGTCTGCAAACAGTCTGCAACAAAAGCAGTAAAGAGCTTCCTTGGAAGGAGAGTAATTTTTTTTCACCATTTGGTAGGGTTAAAAAAAACAGTTGTGTGTAAGTTTTCTGTTTTGTCCCTTGACGCACTTTGACAAATCATTTCACCTAAATGAGAATCTAGGTGCTGAACCACAGATGCATCTTGGTATGCCAGTAAGATCTGTGTGTCATCATTAATCTTGCTTGGCCAAAGACCAGCATCTTTTAAGTTAACGGCCAGAATTTTTTGTTTGTCACACACTCACACTTCATTCCTTCAAGGTGATGAACTACTAAAGTTGGCTTTAATTCAGAAACTGCTTCAGCTGCAGAAGTAATAGTAGTTTCTTCACAACTGAGGTATTTCAATAGCACTCCTTCACTCTTTTTAATACTTCTTTCTTTGCCTTTTCTAAAAGCAGCGCCTCTCTCTTTTCTTTGCTTTGTCTTGGGAGTGGGATAGATTGACACTTGAAAAAAAAATTTAATAATACATAACACTAAATAATAGCATTCATGAAGAAGAAGAACAATTTGAAGAAAAAAATAATCTTTTTTAAAATATCAGCTATAACATAGGCAATCATACATTCATATAAATGAAAAAACATATTGACATATTTTTAGTTGCAAACATTATACATCATTTATAATCTAGCCAGTAATTGTCAGTCAAACATTACATAGCTCATTCAAATTCTGCCTTCTTTTAAACCTCATTCCTCCTCTTCTAGAACATTATTCCGCATGTATTATTCTCACAATTCCCATTTTTGTATGTAATTTGGTCATACCCTTTTCTAGAGATCCCATTTCATGTTTTATCTTTGTAGTCACTACTTCTAGTGCAGTTGGTTGGGGGAGCTACTGTTTCCTGAGTCAGCCCTCATTCCCCTGAGTCAGCCCTCAATCTTGTGCTTTCTAACAAAAGCATTCTTGTGTCAGGACCCCAACAGCATTATCCCCCTTAATGGCTAAGCACTGTCCCACTGGAATGGGTAAGCCTGCAGCAGTTTCTCTCACTGGCCAGCTCCTGTGGTGCTCAGGTCCCTAATCACACCAATGCCATCCCGAGTATAATCTGGGTCAAAACCCGTATGTCACAGAGCTGAATGACATCACCTTTACAGCAAGCTATGAACTCCATCAGTACTCTGTGTCTCAGGAAGGATGATAAAATCATGATAGAAATCTAAGTTAAATACTACTAACTGCCAACAAAGTCATGATCCTCTCTTCGAAATGAAAGACAAAGTCTTGCAGCATAAGCATTTTTCAACATTTTGACCTAAATATGCAAATCCTTGGCTATTTTAAACTGCTTCAGTGAAGAAATTAAATATTCTGTATTCATAAATACTCTACATTTGCATATGCTTAAAGCAGCATTCTTTCACACCATGAATGTGTTTTTACTCTCCATATGCATGGCAGCATTCTTTTAACAACCATTGGTCTGCAATTCTTATTAAGTGGAATAGTCTTAAATGCTTAAATGAAAAAAAAAACAGAAGACAAAGCACAGAGTAATGAGAAAAGCAATACATGCAGAAAGGAAGTAGCTCTCGTTGGCTAAATTGGCCGTTAAATATTGACAGCAAACACAACATATTCTTCTTCTTCTTTCAGCTTTTTCCTGGTTAGGGGTCGCCACAGCAGATCACCTGTCAGCTCATGATTGGGGTGGAGTTTTACGGTGTCTAGTTGCCAGCCCGGCGCCCAACCTTCCACAGAAGGCACACACATGCACACACCACTCACACCTAGGGCCAATTTAGAGTGTCCAATCGACCTACAGCATGTCTTTGGGATGTGGGAGGAAACCGGAGCACCAGGAGGAAACCCACACGACCACAGGGAGGACATGCAGACTCCACACAGAAGGCACCTCAGCCAAGGATCGAACCAGAGAACCTCTTGCTGTGAGGCGGCAACGCTAACCGCTGCACCACCGTGGCCGCCCTAGCAAACACACATATTACTGAATGCAAATTAATCTATCAGCAAATGCAAACAGCCCACTTCTGACTAACATGTCTTATATTCTCATTAGCCCTTGGAGTTAAGCACACTCTATGGAGCACAACTTTTATTTACTTATAAATAAAGCTTTTCCCTCTGGAAGGGAGTACACTACAAAGTATACATATACTCAGCATTGTACCAGATCTACCTAAAAGACTTTCAATACACCAGTGAGCTTTTTATGTCAGAAAACTACAACTTAATAAAGACTGGTAGCTATCTTTCTAAAACAATGGAGTGCTTATTTATTTATGAACAAACACTTAGGAAAAACAGCTTGACTCATATAAAACTATTTCCTCATAGACAATATCATGTCCTATGATGGTCATTCCTACCACAAAAGAATTATGACTGCCCAGCTGAATGCTATCTTTCACGATTAACATCTGGAACATAATTTATTCACAACAGAATGAAACTAATCATATGTGCTTGTTGGCTGTCTTCTATGGAAAGAAGTGTATTTGCTGGGCCAGTTGCATGTGCTTTCTTTATCTTGGCTCTCAAATATGCAGTTATAAATAAATTCAGGTACAATAGTAATCCAGATTTACTACACTGGCATTAAGTATCTTCCTGTCAATATCTCTGTAATGTATTTGGGTACATGCTATACTGACTAAATAAAAATTAATGTTACCAATGATACAGTGTAGTTTTCTGTTTCTGGAATTCATGGTCATACAGCTCGAAAGAGTTAAGAAATGCAAGCACTGTGTAAATAGTTTTCAGTTGCTGTTTTGCAGTGGCACCTTATTTCATTTTATGAAAAACTTGTCACAGAATTTCTGTATAAAGAATTTACACTCTTTCCTAGGGGATCAAATACTGAAGTTATAAAAGTTTTACAAAGCAGTGATCTAGCAAAATACTGGTACTAGATAAAAAGTTAACAATAAAAATGCACAGGCAACATAATTTACTAATCAATAATTGGCAAACAATATCATTCATTGAAGAACATTTATATCCACTCAGTACCTAAGGTAGGTCCCACCATATGAAAGAAGACAATAGTCAAATTAATAAACAGAAATGGTCTTAATATGTCTGTCCCAGGACTGATTTTAGTACTATAGTGTAACATGGGTGACATCATTACCCACATTCCTAAATGGTGCCAAAAGCTCCATAAGAAGGAGCCAAAAAAAAAAAAAACTCTAAAGTGCACTGTAATAGAATTAGGAAAGTTCCAATGAATTGACAGTATTTTTTCTTCATTTGGTGGGGTTAACAAAGGTTTACTATCAAAAACACGATAATCACATACACGAACAGTGATTTCCATGACAAATAACGTTGACTCATATATATTAATTAGGTTGTATGGTGGACGCAACAAGGTCAACAATTTATGTCAATCTTAATGTGTAAATCTCTCATTGTCAACCATGCTTTGAGTCCCTGCCCTGTGTATGTCCTTCTAAACAGACTTACACATGAACATCGACATTCCAACTGTTGCTTCTACCATGTTCGAGGAGGAGGCTGTAGTGCAACTAAATGTTGACATTTTGACTGTAAACCGTTAACAAATTCACAGTGAGCTATAGTCTGTACAGTTTCTGGTCTTAGAAGGGAGCTAATAAAACCAGTTAGGGTGGGCAATAAATGTTTATGTATTCAAACATTCAGCTTGACATTTTCCCCAAAGAGTACCATATAAAATTAAGTACAGCTGAATAGAGTGTCTTCTTTAGTTCTGGTACTCATGCATTTCCTTATACCCACTTGACCATGTTCAGGGTAACTGGATGAGGAAGCCTCTTACTACAGGTTACTGTGGGGGAGGGAGAGACAGTGGTAAGCATGGAATCTACGGTCATCTGGGTGCCAAGGACAGTGCTCAGGGTGCATACGCAAACTCTAAGCAAACACATACTTGTAGAAAGCTGGAGCCTCACCAAATCAAACCATAGGCATGCCTTTGGGGATGGGGTGTTAATGTACCCTTTCCGAGGGAAGCACAGACACAATACAAGGTGGACCTGTAGACTCAGTATGGAAGGCACTTCAGCTGGGAACTAATCCAAGAATCTGTCACTGTGCAGGGGATAGCCTTTGAACTGCTATGCTTGAAAGTGTCCAGAGCCATTAAAGTATCAGATGCAGAAACAAATGCCAGTCAAAAGTAAAATATGTAAGGTTAAAAACTGAATTTTGAAGTATTTGTATGTGGCCTTACGACACTACTGATACAGTCCACAGCAAACACTGACAATCCGAAATCTATCTGTTCATACAGTATGCATTTACACCTTTTGCTCACAACAGGACAAGGTTTTCGCCTTTTACATAGTAGTATTGAACATTTTATATCTATATCAATAATGTTCAACATTCCTTAGAGATACAAAAAAATGGCACCTTCCCTCACCCCATGCTACACTGAGTGGCTATGGTAGCTTGTCTCCCCAGCAGTGCACTGGTTCAGTCCTTAGCACCAAAGGCTCTCTGAGTGGATTACTGCCAGCCAGAGATTTTAACTGGATATGAAAAGCTGGAGAGCTACATTTTGATTAATGATCCATTAACTCTTCAAAGGAAAACAGGTGCTATACTGTATGGGATCTTTTGGTGAATGCTGTGTCAGACTAAGAATATCCCTGAACTTGGTATACACATTGTCCAACCCTATCAGTCCCCTGCAAGTCATTCTGTCTTCAGTAAGAATGCAAATGTACACCTACCTTTTTGTATATTCTTAAGTTCTTCCTGCTGTTTTTTCCGCACTGTTCCACCTGGCCTGCTGCTGCTACATGTATGTGTTCACGTCATGAAGTAACTCAGCCAAAAGGAAAGCCACCACGGCACCACCTGATTTTTGCCTTTCCTACCCAGCTCTGCCTTGAGGAAGTAGTTTCCAACAATTCCAAGGGGGGAAAAATCCAATCTTCCAGCTTCTCATTTATTAAAAAGTGCCACCCAGGTCGGACCACTGCTCTCGCTCCTCCTCCTAGCTACGCTACTGCTCTTTCTATTTATACGAGTTACGAGCAAGATTTCCTGTTGAATTCAGTTTTGAATTTTAGAAAATTTTCACAGTTGCATACATCTTGTGGGAGAATCACCAACAAGGTAATATCCTTTGAACTAGACAGCATTTTAAAAGACTATTCAGACACTGCAGATGTGTGCACACCAGACATAGTTTGATTTTCAAACTGTAATAAATACCTGTAAGAGAAATTTGCATTATTTTCATACACAATATGACACAAACTTCTTTTAAATGTTGCATGTTTCCTAAAAGCAAATACAATGTAGCTACTTTTCTTTAATCTTTAAAATAAGTGCTCACTGCTAGAAGTCTTAATGAGAATCTCCACTCCCTGCAAGCCTTCCTTTCCCTGGAGAGAGTAGACATCTGTGTAGTAATGGAGACATAGTTTAAAGTCACTGACAGTACCCCAGCAATGCAAGGTTATAATGCCTTTCACACTTCAGACCAGTTACTGTACAGGAGGGAACTAAAGATGGAGGAGTGTCAGTCTATAATAAGGCCAGTCTCACATCCAGATTAGTTAAAAGTGTGTGACCCACTGGAACTCATACATATGCAACTCACCACAAACATAGTGTCATACCACATCCTTGCAACATATAAGTCTCCCTTAATGTCCCAGGGAACTCATACTACCTGTCTCAATGTACCAGAGTCCCTCACCATTCAACCCAATACGATATTCATGGGGGATCTCAACTACCCCTCTATACATTGTGAATCCTACACCATTACTAATGTATAAGCCCAGTGATTCCTGAACTTTGTTAACACAAACATCCTGGAACAGTTGGTCCATTCTCCAAGCAGGTTTACAAGCATCATTGACCTTGTACTCATGAACTTGGGGGGGGGGCAATGTTTCTCATCCAGTGTAGTAATATCTTCGCTCATCAGATCTGACCATACAGCAGTGTTACTTGAAATAAAAATTAAATCTGGGGATCCAGCAAAACCAAAAACCTTTAGTAGCTATTCCAAGGCTAACCTTTCTCTACTAAGCAACACCTTGGCTAAATTCCAAGCGCACTAAACCCAATAAACACTATAGCATATACAGAGCTGTTTACAAAATCTCTGTACAGCCACATTGCTAGCTATATGAAGCGAGCTGTGCCTCCTCATATTAAGAATAAGACAAACTCAAAGACAAGCCACCCTGTTGGAATCACAATATCAATTGGTTATAAAACAAAAGAAAAAAAAATCTTGGCCAAGTGTAGAAGGAACATAGCCATGCATACTAAAAGCCCCCTGACCAATCTAAACAGGCCGCTAAGAGGGTTAATTAATATGGCCAAATTTGAAGAAAAAATAGCTTCTCAGACAAAGGATAACCGCAAAGCTTTCTCAGCTATGTCCATAACCTCACAGAAAATACACAACAATGTGTAGAACTTGTTGTAAACTGTATCACCCACACTGAACTGAAGGCCATTGCCAACCTTTTCACCCCACACTCCCGCAGATAGTACAAAGGAAATGCCACATAACATAATCCCCCCAACCATTACTAGGAAACAGGTCATCAGTGCACTTTCCAGGGTTAAAAGCATTGCATAGATGGGCCCCGACACCATCCCGGGAGGTTTAGTAAATAGCATGAAACATGACTTCTCTGGTCCACTTAAATCACTTTTCAACTGGAGCCTTCAGTAAGGTTTTGTGCCCAAGGAATGGAAGATGGATCTGTACAAAGGAGGTCCAACCACTGATCTGGGTAACTACAGGCCCATAAGTCTTACCAGCCTCATATGTGAGGCCATGGAAAGAATCATCATGGACATGATAAATGAGGACATAGGTAACCTGCAAACACTGGACCCAGCACATTTGGCTTTGTTAAAGGAAGGCCATGCCTATTAAATCTGGTAGACTATTTTGAGAGGGTCACCAAAGCATTGGATGAAGATAAGACTGGCCAAGGCTTTTGATACAATACCCCACTCAGGCATTATAGATAAGCTCACTAATTGAGATATAAACCCTTTTATCACCCACTAGATAGCCAACTGGCTGACTGATGGGACTGAGGAGGTAAACATAGGTGAGACCACCTTAGCTAAGAGGGCAGTCACTAGCAGAGTCCCCCGGGCCCACTCCTTTTTGGCATCTATTTCTCAGAAATGAAAGCAAATTCTGAAGATTTATGGATGACTAAGTTTGCAGATGATTGCAAGCTATGGGTTATCACTGACTAGTCTGCAGACACTATCATTCTTCAAGAAGGTCTATCTTTGAAAAACAAATGTTGCCAAAGCCATGGTCTTAAATTCAATGCTAAGAAATGTGTAATTGTACCCTTTGGGAAGTTAACAATCCTGGCTAATTGCTATGTTGATAATACACCCCTAAGAGTCAAACCAGTGGTCAGGGATCTGGATATGCATGTAGAAAATAGCCCTACCGTTGACCATCATGCAGCCACAGTGGTGAGGAAATCCTTTTATGTTTCATAACTTCTAAGTAAGGGCATGGCATCTAGGTCCAAAGAAGTCGTTATTCCACTGTACTCCACACTTATCAGACCAGTCATAGAGTACAATGCTCCCTTTGGTATGTACCTGAGCAGGCATATGCAGCAACTACAGGGACCTCAAAGGTTCCTTACAAAAATAATACAAGACATAACAAACCTGCCTTATGCAGAGTGCCTTAAAACCCTTTCCCTCTACTCAGTCTCCTATAGATTTCTGAGGAGTGATCTATGCCTGGCTTACAAGGCATCTGCAAAGCCCACACTTATGAATCTCCTACATATTTGTAAGTCAAACAGTACCAAAAATATAAGGTCTAGGGACCTGAATTTTGTCTGTGCCTTAAACAGAACATGCTGGAGAGACAGATGTGTCCCAGAGACTACCCCTCCTAAGGAACAGGCTTCCCATCCATGTGAAGGTGAGTTCATCTATTACCCAGTTTATGCACAACCTAGACCAGTGGATGGGGAGTAGGAAAACTTATACCAGGCCTGGAACCCATGTCCCTTATGGACAGAGGTTGTTTATAAATGCCTGGCCCTTAATGTCCTGCTTGGTACCAGACATCATTATTCTTTTGGGAATATTTGGCTAGGCTTGGAAACAGTCTATGAATTTATGGAACTATGAGTACTCCTCCAATCACTTACCAAAAATGTATACCTTACAAAACCTACTTGTTCTAATCCCACTAAGCTTGAATGTAGCTTCTCCAAACTCACTCCCAAAATTCTTGCATAGCTTTTAAGATCTGGGTCAGACAAAGAGAGGGACCTATATTTTCCAGGATCTTTTTGATTTCCTTAACCTTTATATAGAACTGCCAAAAATGCTGCCCATATTTGCTTCATAACCTCAATAATGTACCTCATTTTAGGGAGATATATGGCTGGAGATTTCAGTTCTTGGACAAAAGAAGAGGTTGCATGTTGCATGGCCACTTAGAGTGGATGAAAACATTTATATCGCTTTCCCAAAATTGGGCTTATCACTACTACCTGTATCCCATCATCATTTCAACTATTAATTTATCTAGGAATACCAGCAATTAGATCCACTCTGTCTCAATATCCATCATTTTAGACCTCTCCAAGGGAGAAAGCACATGAACTTCAAAGTTCCTGCTGTGCATGTCTACCTCAAAGAAATCACAGCAAATCCTTTTGTCCTGTTAAACATGAATGGGATATTTATTTGCTCCCAATACTGTAGTTGCTTTGCAAATTTTCTCCAGTAAATTCCAGCGCACTCAAATATTTGCTGTACCTTTCCATTGAGTAGTCTAAAGTAAATGTCACATTTGACCATATATATTTTTCTAAACGTCAAAAATATTTTATCATATGTATTTTTCTTTGGAAAGTAGCTTTACTGGAATATCAAGTCAAAATAGCACTAAATCAGATAAAACTAAATATATTTCAATAGAGAACAGCAACTCAAGTGGCATAGAGTGTTATAGCCCTGACATAGCCCAGTAGACCCATGTTCAATTAGCTGCTTTGGGGACAGGGAGGGATAGGCGTTACCATCCCTGGGTGGATGGGTGGTCTTGTGGGTGTTTCCTTTGATGATCCTTGCCGAAGGCTGGGGATGTCATTATTAGGAGGCATGGTCCAATGTGGGAAAGCATCTAGACATGACTAACCTGTTGTGGAGGGTCTATATTACATTCTTGAAAGCCGAGAATGTCGACTCTGACATTGTCGACGCAAGAATAGCGAGGCTGCAGAACAATGAACAAGTAAACGGAAATCCCCATAAGGGGAGATTTCCATTTACTTCAATGTAGGGCGGTCTCGGAGTTGGCATATTTAAGTAGTGGGGGGTGTGGGAGTGCAGGGGGGCTTGCCCCCAGCCTACACCATTTATTTTTTTTTTCTTTTTGTTGTTTTTATTTTTTTTTCTGAACATTCAATGTTTTAACAATTCGATCACTAAAGGTCGACCTTTAGTGATTCAAACTGTTAAATATTCGATGTTCTAATATAGACCCGTTGCGGAGGTGAGGCAATATGCTGCACATTTCATTTAAATGCTTGGCTCTTGGACATAACATGAGGTCCACAAAGGGAGGTGGGAGTAGAAGAAATAGGGTAGGTCAAAACGGATAAAAAAAACCCTCTGCTAGATGTTGTCCAGCATGATGCCACAGGATGCCTTTAAGATCCTTGCTAACTCTGGCTAAAATTTGGAAATTAGACCAGGGTTGATTGGAGTGCTGGTAAGTCCAGTAAGAATGTGGGGCAGTGGCATGGCCATACGAATGAAAAAAGGGGAAATCAAAAGAAAGCAAAAAAAATTTCAAAAGAGAATGCAGTAATTCTCTTTAGTATTTTTCCTTATGAATAATTACATACTATGTTGACATTAGATTATAGCAAAATGCTTTAGTCTATTTATGAAATATATTAAGATTTCTCTGTAAGCATGAACTATACACTAGTACAACATGCTTATTTCAAAGTGTGGGGGGATAGGCTGTAGAGACAGATAGACAGACAGAGGAAGAGAGTCCAATATTTTTTGTAGACACCTTTTGCCCAGATAACACAGACAAACAGAATGTATAGGTTTTGTACAAGTACAATGGCAATTCAACAACTTAAGGAAATGAAAAAAAAAATATGTTGAACATAGAAGCAAATGGATTAATCTGATATTTGCATGCACTCATTTATGGAGAATGAATGATACAGATAGTATCAACAACAGGAACTAACAAAATCAAATGAATTTTTGGGAGAGTCAGCTATAATGCAACAAAGATCTAAGGACAGAAAAAGCATATGTGGACTGGTACCAACTTGTAATACATCATACATTAGCAATTATCAAACTAGTAACCTGTTCTCCTCTTTGAGGAAGTTAAGGAACATTTTGATACGCTACACTACAAATGGCAAATAATGAGCGGCTAAGTATATTTCAGCAAGGATGGTGTAATAAATGGTCATGCAACAGAGAAGACCATCATTTTCTAAAAATATAATAAATCCATAAGGAGCAAAGTTAAAAGTAAGATTTATTTTTTTACATTTGTGTCAGAAAAATATGTATTAATGTGTGTATGCTTAATGCTAATTAGAAACTAAATAAGTTAACACGTTTTTCATTCTATTTTATATGCACTGTTTTATATACAGTTGAGTTTCATACGAGACTGAAAATATGCTTTTTGAAACTGCAGTGTGCTTTCTGAAACTTGCAAGATGCCCTCTGACCTAGTAATTGCTAGCACAGCAATATTCATGTTTATGCCTTTTGGAAATGTACTTGAGAAGCAGGTGATTATCTGCTAGGTCAGGAAAAATGAATGAACAATGCTATATTCTGTAAATGTAATGATTTTAAACAATCAGCTCTGTTTGAAGTATGAGAACATGTGCAGCTGCAGACGTTTAGAGATAACATAGACAAATGACTGTTAGAGAAATGAACTGCAATCTATACTTGCTTTGTGCTCGAATTAGCCATAGTACCTTGAATGGTAACATTGCATATATCTAACTGGTGATAGCCAAGGCCACGTTGTTTTTCTTAGGAAGTTTCTCACAAAAATTGATGGTACCAGCAGAATATTGTAAAAACAATGACTGTGAAGTAATGATGACAAAACTTGTGATTCACTACGTCAGCTTGGTAGGCAATGTAGAAAATGTATAAAAACACCTGTATTTCCTGATTCTAGTTAGACAAACTCTGTATTAGCACGTTTTTGTCTCCTTGCTGCAAGATTAAAGTGCCTTAACCTGAATATACCGTGTTTTGATCATTTTTAAAGTATATTTTTCCTTTGACAATTTGCTTGATGTTTTTGGCAAGGTAAGTCATTAATTATGTACATTAAAAATATAGCTTATGAAAAGTATTACATGAAATGGATAAAAAAATGGTTAAAACAGATCATTGGCCAAGAAGCCTAACCGGTCATATGATACTATCTAGTATCAATACCAAAAGAGCTTTAGGAATTCTGTTGGATTATGAATTTGAATTTCAGACATATAAATATATACTCATATAAAAGTATGACCCTTTGTCCAAAAAAAACACTGAGATGTATCTGAAAATTAATCAGATTTGAGAGTCCTGAATTAATTTTGCTCTTAAAAAACTCAACAGAAAGAAAATACCTTGCCTTCATAAGCCTGCTAGAGGTGTATGACATATAGGAATTTCTGCTTCTGTAATGTCCAACTCACAAATGTTATTCCCTCTTTCCCTCTTTCATCCAGTTGTTGACATGCATGTATCCCACTGAGTAGTTATATTGTGTATCTACCTAAAACATCACATGAGGCCCACACCATATAATTGTTTTCTGCCAGTCATATAGTTCCAATCATGATCCAAACATTTAGCTTGGAAGTGGGGTTGGGTGTTGGGATAACACAGTTGACTTAATAGCAACCCAAGGATATACCACGATCCACAATTTGCTTTTTAAAACAGATTTATTACTCCAACCATAAAAACTTAACACGATTGTTAAGCGCTTTCGTGTAAACCATACACTTCATCAGAACAATTAAAATGTCATTTGAAAGGCTTTAAATAATAAAAAAACCGCCAAAACCATCTACCAGATTAAATGCATTCAATCTAATCAGTACAACTATTTAAAGCTATAGTGTTACATTCAGCCTAAATGTCATGCAATTTTAAATGCAGTTTGCAACACTCAAGACCATAAAATTAACAATAAGTATGAAAATGATCAAAGAAACAATAAATATGAATATGATCAGAGAAATACTACTACATGGTATGTTTAAAACAAACATTATGAAAAACCTTTTATAAAAAACAAAAAACCATGCATCATCCACACATATCTGTTGACCAGTGTGCATGTTCAAGCATCTACCACACACACATCCCAGCACTGATAATGAGTTAAAAAATTAAAAAGATAGGTGCATAATACATATTCTAACAATACTCTTAACAATATTGTACGAATGTATTTTTAACGAAAATTAACTATGAAAAAATGTACAGTAACCCTACCCCAACAATTGTATATACTTCAGTTCTCACAATAGCTATTGCTAAACCTACCTTAAAAGTGGCTTGGTGGGAATCACTTCATTTAAACCTGGATAACATGAAGCATTAAGCTTCAGTTGCCATCTAATTTCCTTCTCACCCACCAACCCTTTAATATCTCCCCCTCTTGGGTTACCTTGAACCATATCCAAAATCGCAAACTTAAATTTTTCACACATATTATTATTCAAGATGTGAGGAGACATTTTGGGTATTTTTACTCAAGATTTGTGGGAACCAGACATGATTTTTGTCACCATTGATATTAAAGATCTTTTCACCTGTATACCCAAGGAGGATGGAATACACAGATTTGTCAACAGTTTAAGGAAACACAGTGGTTTTGACTGGGATAAGATTCAACTTATAACATCTCTTATTGAAATGGTCCTTGAGAATAACTTCATATATTATGAAGGTGAATACTACAAACAGATTTCTGGCGTTGCAATGGGGGCAGCTTGTGCCCCCATTTACGCTAATTTGTTTCTCTTGGACTGGGAAGAAGAGTGCATTTTCAAGACTAGTTGGATGAGGCACATTTCTTGTTATGTCCGTTATTTGGATGACTCGTTTATTCTGTGGAAAGGGGATATAGTACAACTTAAAAGTTTTATTGATTATATCAACAACACCACTTCCTTTTTGGAATTTGTATACCAATTCAATCGAACTGGTATCAATTATCTGGACGTTTTCATCTATAGTGATGGTTCGTCCTTTCAGTCCTGTATACACAGAAAAGACACCTTTAGTAATGGTTATCTTGATTTTAGCAGCACACATCCGTATGCACAGAAACGTAGCATTTTGAAAGGTCAGTGCATACTGGCTGCTAGAATGACTTCTACGGAAAACAACATGAAACAAGAAATTGATTTCATAGGGAAGATGTTTGAGGTTAAAGGATATCCCATATATATGATTAAGGATGTTACGCAGTATGTGGTTAGTGAATGGGGTAGAAAATACACCCCATTGTTGGGGAAAGGGTTAACAACATCTTCCCCGAACTCCCAATTGAATGGGGTTAGTAATACGGTAGGCACACTGGTAAAAAATGGTGGACATTTTTCAAAATCACTTATTTTGAAATATGGCAAACATGCAGACAAGGTTAAAGACATCATTTATAGTAACTGGAACATCCTTAGCAGCGATGAGGAGATTCGGCCTTTTATTTCTGAGAGGCCTACCTTTGTGTATAAAACAGGGTTTAATATGAAGAGCATTATAGAGTCTAAATCGGATAGGCAAAATAAGAAACACAAAATTAACAAAGGGACCACTAAATGTGGCTGTTGCACACAATGTGCTTATATTTTTGAAGGGAACTGTTACACTCTCAAGAACATCAACAGTAATAAAATCTGGTTTGTGAATGGGAATTGTCAGTCTCGACACCTGGTGTACTTAGCTATGTGTTGTTCATGTCCTTGTTTTTATGTCGGTAAAACTGACAGGCAGTTCAAAAATAGGATATATGATCATTTGTACTGTATAAAAAAACAGGACGTGAACAACGCACTGTCTCGTCACATCTTGAATAACAATATGTGTGAAAAATTTAAGTTTGCGATTTTGGATATGGTTCAAGGTAACCCAAGAGGGGGAGATATTAAAGGGTTGGTGGGTGAGAAGGAAATTAGATGGCAACTGAAGCTTAATGCTTCATGTTATCCAGGTTTAAATGAAGTGATTCCCACCAAGCCACTTTTAAGGTAGGTTTAGCAATAGCTATTGTGAGAACTGAAGTATATACAATTGTTGGGGTAGGGTTACTGTACATTTTTTCACAGTTAATTTTCGTTAAAAATACATTCGTACAATATTGTTAAGAGTATTGTTAGAATATGTATTATGCACCTATCTTTTTAATTTTTTAACTCATTATCAGTGCTGGGATGTGTGTGTGGTAGATGTTTGAAAATGCACACTGGTCAACAGATATGTGTGGATGATGCATGTTTTTTTGTTTTTTATAAAAGGTTTTTCATAACGTTTGTTTTAAATATACCATGTAGTAGTATTTCTCTGATCATATTCATATTTATTGTTTCTTTGATCATTTTCATACTTATTGTTAATTTTATGGTCTTGAGTGTTGCAAACTGCATTTAAAATTGCATGACATTTAGGCTGAATGTAACACTATAGCTTTAAATAGTTGTACTGATTAGATTGAATGCATTTAATCTGGTAGATGGTTTTGGCGTTTTTTTTATTATTTAAAGCCTTTCAAATGACATTTTAATTGTTCTGATGAAGTGTATGGTTTACACGAAAGCGCTTAACAATCGTGTTAAGTTTTTATGGTTGGAGTAATAAATCTGTTTTAAAAAGCAAATCGTGGATCGTGGTATATCCTTGGGTTGCTGGTGTGTTGTTTGGGACGTTGTTGAACCTGTGGATACTATTTTTTAAACAGTTGACTTAATAGTTAAGGAATTTATCTCACAGTCAAAAGAAATAGGGTTTGATTCTCATTAAAGAAAGTTGGCTAGGTGTAAAATGGTCCATAATGGCAGTCAGCCTAGTACTTAACTGTGAATATATGAACTATAAGTGTTGCTTCATTTATTTCCTGATTATCTGATGCCCCTAAGTGTTCTGGTAATTGCATGGTCATAAGCCAGGACATATACTTACAGTGTCTGTGCTGTTTGTATGATAAGCATGAGATGAAGAAAGAAAGCCCAAAAGATGAAGAAAGAATAAGCATGAGGTTGGCTTCAAATTTCTAATTATGACAGCTACTTCAGGTAAAAGGTAAATGCATTGGCAGAGGGTTCCCTTGTGTATTCAAAGGGTACTAATGGAGTAAACATAGAAAGGATAGGAAGTCTGACAAGACATTAATCATGTACTCCATCCAAGGACCCTGTACATCAAATTGTTTCTTGACCTAAATAGGCTGTCTATGTATTAGACTGGCTATATGCCTTCTGGTAGGACAGTTCCTATCTTTCCAGATGTGCAGCTGGGCATACTGCATGTAAGATCAAAAATTTCAGAGATGTCAGAAACTCAATAAGTAAATAAAGTTTTCAGCTCAATCTTCCCCATATCAGAATGAGTGTTAAAATGACAGAGGCTGGCTAATTTACTGTGAGTAGGAAGACATAATAAACAATTTCTACCTATTGTGTAATTCTATTTTAGATTTACATATTTTGCTCAGAAGTAGAATCTAAGAAGGGGAAACATTTTTCCTAAGTAATAAATGTATAGACTGATATGCACTCTCAATGAAGTGAGAACAAAGAAACAGAAACACCTTGCCCCAGTCCACATCACTGGAACCCTCTCATTGAAAGTTAAAGCACTTAAAGGATGAATGATATACCGAAGGTATGCACTCCTACAAGCCCTATGCTCAAGCAAAATTAACAAACAAAATATGCACATAAGGCTCACTATTTATTCAGACACAAAAAGGGCTCCAAAGATTTACCATTTGGATAAAGGAAGTCAAATTGTGGAATAATATGATCATTTTCTCATAGTTATATAGACTGGTTAGTAAAAAGTAAGATTATGCAAAAGATAAAGAGCAAACCCAGTCCTGTTTGTCTAAATCTGCACAACATAGCAAGAATTCCCTTTTTAGCCCAAACAAGCAAATCAGGGAACTAGTAAAGTCTCAGAAAGCAGACTTTGAGTTGAAAATAGCCTCCAAAGCTAACGATAACCACAAGTATTTTTCAGTTATGTCCACAGTCTTAAAGGCAACACCCAACAATGTGTGGAATTAGTTGTAGATGTCATCACCTATACTTCACCAGAAGGTTTACCAAATCTGTTGGCCAACAAATCCAGTCACCCCCAGTTCTCCCAAGAAATACCCTCCACCACTCCACTGCCAATAAAAACACAGCTTCAATGGGGCCTGATGATATACCAGGTTGCCTCTTAAAGAGTATAAATCAGGACTTACCCGGCCCATTAGGATCTCTATTTAACCACAGTCTCCAGACTGGCTTTGTCTCAATAGAGTGGTGGGCAGCAACAGTCATCCCTCTGCACAAAGGGGGGTCATCTACTGACCCAGGAAATTACAGACCCATGAGTTTTGACTAGTCTTATATGTAAAGCCGTGGAAAGAATAATTATGGACCTGATAAATAATGACATAGAAAACCTCCAAACACTAGGCCTGACTCAGTTTGGCTTTATCAAGGGCAGGTCATGCCTACTGAATCTGGTGGATTTCTTTGAAAATTATTTATAGATATTTCTTAAGAATTTTAGAAGTTGACATCACTAAGAAGTGTAAAAGCAAATTGACTTCAACTTGAACTGTAAATATACTTGACAGTTTCCTAGTTTATTTCTTATTACGTTTTCCCTATCCTCAAGCAAGCATGTATCCTTTTTTCTTATTTGCTTGTTTTGTTTGCCAACTGTTTATTTAGTTATTTATTTGACATTAGTTAACCAGGAATGTTCAACTGAGTCAGAGCCCTTTTTCAGTAGAGGCCCAGGGAGAAGAGCTCCACAAGAGTACATGCAAAGTGTACAATAGTCAAAAGCTAGTACTGTTAATTATCAATAAACAGAAGCTGTTTAGAACAGCTGACAAATATAGCTAACTTATAATCCATGATTAATCCTGTAATGCCTCATAACACTTATTAATTTACAAAGACTGGGAACATTCAGGAACTATTCTAAGGCTAACGTCCTGCTATTAAGTGAGAACCTGGGAAAATTTCAAGCCCCTATAAACCCAGAGAACACTTCTGCCTATGCAGAACTGTTCACAGAAACCCTGTACAAGCATGTTAATAGTTGTATAGAGGCAGCTGTACCCACTGGGAATAAGTACAGAACTAACTCAAAAAACAAGCACAAAATCAATCGGATGCAAAACAGGAGGAAGAAAATCCTGGCAAAAATTAGGAGGTGCAGCACCCAGGAGGATAAAAGCATTCTCATTAAATTAAACAAACAACTCAGAGTGCAAAAACAGTCTACCAAACCCAAATTTGAAGTATGTTTGGCCTCCCAAGCCAAGGACAACCACAAAGCATTCTTTAGCTATGTCTGCAACCTGAAAGGCAATACACAATTGTGTGCAGAGCTCATTGTAAATGGATCCACCTATACTGAGCCAGAAGATATAGCAAACCTCCTGGCTGATAAATTCAGCTCCAACTTTACTCCTTTCTCCCCCTGAACCTTCCCTCAGGAAATGTCATCAAATATAACTCCTCCTACTATAATTCGGGAACAGGTCCTTAATGCTCTCTCTAAGACCAAGAACACACCATCAATGAGCCCAGACAATATCCCAGGATGCCTTCTAAATAGCATGAAACATGACCTATCGGGGCCTCTGGAATTACTATTTAACTATAGTCTCCAAACAAGCTTTGTGCCTCATTAATGGAGAAAGGCAACAGTCATCCCTCTGCACAAAGGTGGGCCATCTACAGACCCTGGAAACTACAGACCCATAAGTCTCAGTCTTATATGTAAAGCCATGTAAAGAATTATCATGGAGATGATCAATAGAGACACAGTAAACCTCCAGACACTGGACCCAACCCAGTTTGGTTTTGTAAAGTGCAGATCATAGGTTCATAGGTTCATAGGTAGGTACTACGCTATCAGCCCAAGGGCCTAAGTAAGCCTAGCCAACAAGGTTCCCTGGCTTACACCACCCAAGAAAGTTAATTTCCTGTGCCCCTGTCGAGCAGAGCCACAGAAGTGATCCCCGGGGTGTATTTCCTATTTCCCATCCACTTATCAAGATTTATCTTGAAGAGTGCTAATGAGGAACTTTGCTTGATATAGATGGGTAGCTTGTTCCAGAGTATAGAAAGTCTCTGGTACAGGAATCTATTCCTCCAGCATTTCCTGTATATTGTGGTGACAAGGTTTAAGTCCCTAGAGTGTGTAGCTCAGAGGGATTGGGATTTCATTAGGTGTAGCATGTCCAACAGCTCTGGGTTTAACATAGCTTTATATATTAGGCAGAGATCTCCTCGAAGTAGGCGATAAAGCTGGAGTATTTTGAGACTGTCATTGCAGGGCATCTGTTTGAGGCCAGTAATCCTCTTTGTGAGGTACTTCTGTGGCCTTACCAGCTGCTGCAGATGTCTTGTGAGGTACATTCCAAAAGGGGCATTGTACTCTGTAATGGGTCTATTGAGTGCCGAGTAGAGGGGAACAATGACCTCTTTTTTCCTGGATGAGAACCCTTTTGTGATGAGGTGTGCCACATAGAAGTATTCCTGACTACTGTGGTGATGTGATTATCAAAGGAGAGACTACTGTCCACCTGGGTCCCAAGGTCTCTTATCACACATTTGGCGTTAAGTAGACTGCCGTTTATGTGGTAGTTCATGGGTACAGAGTTTTTACCAAAGGGGATGACAGTGTACTTTTTGGCATTGAGCTTAAAGTCATGCCACTGACACCAGGCATTTGTCTCAGTGAGGCCCTTCTGTAGGATGTCCACATCATTTGGGGACTTTACTATGGCTCCCAGTTTGCAGTCATCTGCAAACTTCATTAGCCAGAGGCCTTCTGTGTTAGCGTATACTGCAGAGAAGTAGATACCAAACAGGAGAGGTCCCAGGACTGAACCCTGTGGTACTCCACTTGTCCCTGGTTTGAAGTCAGATTTGGATTTTTTACTGTTTATAGGTTAGTACTAGGCTAACTATCCTTGTGGGCATTTCAAGCCTAGCCAATTACCCCATGTGAGAATCAAACCCTGCACTTTGTGTCTGTAAGGTAAACACCTTAACCATTATGCACAAATAAAAGCTTAGTCTAGTAGCAGTCCAGTTGCTTATGCTATAACACATAGGCATCTCTGCAACTTTTACAGTGTGGGTTCTGTCAGTGATCCAGTTGGCAACCCATCTTCTGACGTTGGGATTTATACCTAGTTTAGTGAGTTTAGCTATAATTCCAGAATGGTGTATGGTGTTGAAAGCCTTGGCGAGGTCAAAATAGGCTGTGTGAACCACCTTACCCTTGTCTATGGCTTTGGTGACAGCCTTAATGAAGTCAATCAGTTTCAGAAGGCATGATCTAACTTTTACAAACCCGAACACCTTCAGGAATGCATGGATCATGCAATCCCAAATAAAACCAAGACCCAATCCTCCAAAGGCAGACGTCCTGTCTGGTAGACCCCAGCCATAAACAAACTATACAATAGAAGGAGGAAGCTACTAAGGCATCTCTGATCAGTATTAGCAAAAAACTACGGGCACTCATAAAATCATCTAAGGCCAGCTTCAAGAGAAAAATTGCACAGAACACTAAGGATAATCACAAGGTTTTCTTTAGTTATGTTAGGAACCTGGGTGGGAATTCCCAGATATGCTCAGAATTAGTCCAAAATGACAAAAAATACACTGAACCCACAGACATTGCCAACATCCTAGCTGACAGGTTCAGCGCCAACTTCTCCCCCCCCACCAAAAGGGCAAATATCTATCCCAGCAGAGTGCTGCCCCCCTGACATCTCAGATGCTCAGGTAAGAGCCGTCCTCTCCAAAGCAAAAAATACAGCATCAATGGGACCAGACGGTGTCCCAGGCTGCGTCCTACATGAACTCCAAGAAGAGCTAAACCCAAACATAAAACTACTGTTCAATCTCTGCCTTACTACAGGATATGTACCCAAAGAGTGGCGTACAGCAACAGTGGTCCCTCTCCACAAAGGTGGTGCCTCAACGGATCCTGGAAGCTATCGCCCCATAAGCCTGACTAGCTTGGTCTGCAAAGCTATGGAAAGGATCATCATGAACCTCATAAATAAAGATATTGGGAACCTACAGACACTGGATCCTATGAAGTTCGGCTTTGTTAAGGGCAGATCCTGCCTCTTAAACCTGGTTGATTTCTTTGAAACAGTCACCAAGGCCATTGATGAGGGGAAGGTGGTCCACACAGCCTACCTGGACCTCGCAAAAGCCTTTGATACAATACCCCACTCGGGCATTATAGATAAGCTCACCAGCTTAAATATAAACCCCTATGTCACTAGATGGGTTGCAAACTGGCTCAAGGACAGAACCCACATGGTTAGAATAGCTGGAGCCATGTCAGACTCCAAACCAGTTACAAGTGGCATCCCACAAGGCTCAGTCCTGGGACCTCTCTTGTTCGGTATATATTTCTCGGAGGTACAGGCCAACACGGAAGGACTGTGGCTGACCAAGTTCGCAGATGACTGCAAACTGGGCGCCATAATCGACTCTCCAGCCGACACAAGCGTCCTCCAAAAGGGCCTCATAGAAACAGATAACTGATGCCAGAGCCATGGCCTCAAGCTAAACACCAAAAAGTGTATAGTCATCCCCTTTGGCAAAAACAAAGTGCCCACAAATTACCACATAGGTGGTAATCCATTAAGTACAGAAGACGTAATTAGGGACCTGGGGACCCAAGTTGATAGCAGTCTCTCATTTAACAACCACGTGGCCAAAGTGGTTAGAAAAACATTTTATATAGCCCACCTAATCATGAAGGGATTCACATCTAGATCAGGGGAGGTCATCATGCCTCTTTACTCATCCCTCATCAGGCCCATAATTGAGTACAATGCCCCTTTTGGGATGTACCTTACCAGACACCTGCAGCAACTGGAAAGACCCCAAAAGTACCTCACCAAGAGGATCAAAGGGCTCAAACAGATGCCATATGCGGCCCGGTTAAAGAAACTCTAGCTCTACTCAGTGGCATACCGCCTGTTCAGGGGCGATCTGTGCCTGACGTATAAAGCCATGTCCAACCCGGAATTAATGGACATGCTGCACCTCAGAAAATCCAAATCCCATCGAGCTACACGCTCAAGAGACTTGAACCTCAGCATTGAAATAAATAGGACATGCTGGAGGGACAGATTCATAACCCAGAGGCTCCATTCACTCTGGAATAAAATCCCAGTCCAGGTTAGGCAGTGTCCCTCATTGACTCTCTTCAAGAGGAATCTTGATGAGTGGATGGGAGATCATAGGTTTAACCCGGGTATCACTTCTGTGTCACTGTTAGACAGAGGCATAGTATGCTAACCTCAAAAAAGGGCATAGCAAAATTAATTTAAAATGGGTGGCGAAAGCCAAACACATTCTGGCTAGGCTTATAAATGCCCTAGGGCAGATAGGCTAGTATAAACCCATGAACCTATGAACTGGGTGGGGTATAGAGTTTGGAGATTAACAATGTCTTTGTTTATGAGTTCCATGATGATACATTCCATGGCCTTGCAGACCAGGCTCTTCAGGCTAATAGGGCAATAGTTCCCAGGATCAGTGGTGGCTCCCCCTTTGTGGAGTGGGATAACTGTTGCTGTGCACCATTCAGTGGGCATAAAACCTGATGTGAGACTATGATTGAACATGGTGCTTAGGTGGGGAGCCAGTTCATTCTGAAGTTCATGGTTTTAGAGAGTGCAGCTTTTACCTGCATAGATGTGATCACAGAGACTCTGCATTCTTCCTGTATAGATATGGGCCCTTTAGGGGGTCAGAGGGGGGTAAAGTTAGCACTGAACCTATCTGCCAGGATGTTGGAAATATCAGTTGGTTCTGTAATTTTCATGCCATTGTGCTGTAACTCAGAGCAGATCTGGCTATTGCCATTGAGATTCTTGACATAACTATAGAATGCTTTGTGGTTGCCATTAGAATCAGTGGCAATTTTGTTTTCATATCTAGTTTTGGAGAATCTTCTAACAGATCTCAGCTTCTTACTGAGGCTGACCAGGGAGGTCCTCCACTCATGGGATATTATTCTCTTTTGCAACAGTTTCTTCCTTCTGTTGTAGAGTTTGTTTATGGCAGGGGACCATCAGATTGGCTTCCTTTTTTTGGAGGATAGCGTCTTGGTTCTGTTTGGGATAGCATGATCCATGCAATCATGTAAGTGCTTAGAGTGCATTTGTGTAGGATTCAGCAGTTGTAACTGTATTGTCCATCTGAATGGGTGTCATGAAGTCCGCCACTTCTGTCTTAAGCATGAAGTTGGCTTTGGAGAAATTTTTTAGCATGGTTTCCTTAATGGTGGGTGGGGGCGGGATGTGGATATCTAGGGTGTTTACCTTATGGTCTGATCTGACCAACGAGGAGTTGAGTTCAGGTGTGGAACACCAGTCACTTATGTTGGTAATGACTAGGTCTAGGATATTGTTGCCCCTGGTGGGGGTGTGGACAAGTTGATCCAGGACATTGGAATTTATGAATTCCAGAAAACATTGAGCGAAGGAGTTGGTACATGAGTAGCTTTCCCAGTTGATGGTGGGGTAGTTGAAATCGCCCATTATTAGGGTGTTTGGTTAAACCCTAATATTTTCCAGTATATCAAGAAAAGAGGAGTGGGAATCCTGGGGCATGGTGGGGGATCTGTAGCGAGCTAAAATTTGGATTGCAGTTTTCCCAGAGTTAATTGCACTTGGATAACCTCGGATGCATTATGCTGCGCAACTAGCCTGTAGGTGTGGATATCCTTAATGAATATGGACACACCTCCACCTTTGGTGTTTTGGTCCAGGTTAGATGTCCGAAAAGTGTGGTATGAGTTATAGTCTGGTAATGCAGGGGTGCTCTCTAGAGTCTTGAACCAGGTCTCAGTCACTGCACAGATATTGATGTTCTCCATTTTAAGGAGTGCCTTGAGTGAGTGCATTTTGAGATTTAGACTTCTAGCATTGAGTAGCATTACCCTCAGTTTTTGCTTGCCTATTCCTGTTACGGTAGTGAATTTGTCATTTGACCATTGCCTAAAAAAGGCACTATAGGGGCAGCAAGATCCTTAGCCAGTATCCGGAATCCCAGGGGTGACAGGTGCAGGCCATCTCTGGCAAAGTATTGTGGTCTGTTGACCATGTCATCCCAGGCAGACAGATACTGGATCCCCTTAGAATGACACCAGAAGCTTAGCCAATTGTTGAAGTCAATCATTTTGTCCTTGAACTGTGGTATCATTCTGGGCGATGGCAGGATGCTACTCAGAGCTAGGGTCCTACCTGCCTGGGCTAGAAGATGAGAGATCTCTTCCACGTCTCTTTTCATGTAGTCCAGGGAGGTACGTCTCAGGTCGTTCACACAAACATGGACAATAACAGAATCATATTTGTACTTGTGGAGTGACCTGACTGCATGGGTTATGTGGCAGATCCTGGCACCCGACAGGCAGCTGACAGTAACCTTCTTGTATAGGCTGGTGAGTGGGCATCAGTGTGCCTGACTATAGAGTCACCTATGACTAGTGTGTTGGGTACGTTGGTTTTCCTCATGGGCTATGGTTTATTGGCACACTGAGTTTGTGGGCTATGTGTCATTTGGGTTGTGTTGGGGGATGGAGGTTGCTTGCGTTTCTCCTTTGGAGGTCTCTGTTGCTTGAGCAGATTATTATTGAGAACCTCTGCAAATGTTTTTGTGTTTCTATGTGTGGATTTTGCTGGTGTAGGTTTAGTGGGACTATGTGATGAGTGTGGTGTTCTGCAAGTATTTACCTTCTCCTCTTGATTGCCAGGTTCAGTCTGGAGAGAGCTTTACCTCCAGTTTGGCTAGATAAGTGCATCTCTCACAGGTTGTGGTGTTGGGTTGTAGGAATAGAGTGTTATCTGTGTACATGAGGCAATTGCTACACTGCATCAAGATGCCCAGATTCATCAGATAGAGAGGAGAGAAAACAGGGAGCTGACCCTTGAACATGCCCGAATAAAAAACTACTTTCCTCTAGACAAGTGAAGAAAGTGAGTATAAGAGATTTTTTTCACTAAGCAAGTGAGCAAAGTAAGTACAAAAACTCTTTTCCTCCAAGTAAAGAGGAAGGTTGAGTGCTGTAGTAATTTGTAGCTCATTTAGTGCTAACAAGTTCTGAACAAGTGCTGAGTATGAATAAGCAAATTCAAGTGCTAAAACTAAGAATTTGTACCTGGATCTTATGGTAGTTAGGCTAACTAGTGCTTAGCTCTCCCACTGATAAACTAGAATGCTTCCCTCCAACACAGAAAGGCTTGTGGGGTTCAGAAGCTTACAAACAGTCCTGGATATTGCAAATCTGTATCTGGACTAGACTAGTTACAGGAAAATGGGAAACGTGCAAATCCAGGCATTTAAATCAGTAAGTGAAAGAGATGGAAAAACTGCCCAAATGGCCAATACTCTACAATTTCAGGGCCAGAAACCACTCTTGTGGTAGACAGGCTACCTAGTGCTTACCACTCCCACTGATAAGCTAGAAGACTTCCTTCCAACACAGAAAGGCTGGCGGCGCTCAGAAGCTTACAAACAGTCCTGGATACAACAAATCTGTATCTGGACTAGACTAAGTACAGGAAAGATGGGAAACAAGTGCAAATCCAGGCTTTTAAACCAGTAAGTGAAAGAGATGGAAAAACTGCTAAATGACCAATAAACTACAATTTCTGAGCCAGAAACCACTCTTGTGGTAGATAGGCTACCTAGTACTTACCACTCCCACTGATAAGGTAGAATGCTTCCCTCCAGCACAGAAAGGCTTGGGAGGCTCAGAAGCTTACAAACAGTCCTGGTTACAGCAAATATGTATCTGGACTAAACTAGTTACAGGAAAGGCAGGAAACAAGCTAAGAATTTTTTTTTGGAAAGTGGAAAGGGAGAAAGGAGAAACAGAAGATAATTCAAAATTAAGGACCTAAGTGGCTTGCCCTTCACAAATGTTCTCTCTGTATTAGGTAGAATGAGCTAGTGACACTAGACTGGAATAGAGCTGGGATAGAGCTGAACAGATGGGACTGGTAGGAGTGTCTGAAGTCAAAATATGATCTCACTATACTCTGTTGAGCGAGCAAATGAGATAGACCTAGGAGGAGTGCTCATACACAAAATTACAGGAGGGGAAGGCAATTCCAAAGCTACCAAGATTAATACCAGAAACAATTAAAAAGAAAAATAAATAACTACATAGAGACACAGACCAATGAAACAATTAAATACAAAGAAAAATAAAATAAAATCCAGTACAATCTTTAACACTACAGGTTTGTACTTAACTCAGCTAGTAATGCAGTTGATTGTAGGTATGTAGCAGAAGCCAAACAACTCAGATATTGAGCAGTAATAAATTCAAAAGATATGTGACTAACACTATAAATACAGAGAACACCTCTAGGCTAAGAATTTAACACTGAATATTAATGAAGTGAAACACAATACCACCACTAACTGCAGAGACAGAGAGAGACCACGGTATTCTATGATACAATTAAATAGAAAAATAAATAACTACAGAGAGACACAGACCAATGAAACAATTAAATACACAGAAAAATAAAATAAAATACAGTACAATCTTTAACACTGCAGGTTTGTACTTAACTCAGCTAGTAATGCAGTTGATTGTAGGTATGTTGCAGAAGCAAAACAACTCAGATGTTGAGCAGTAATAAATTCAAAGATATGTGACTAACACTATAAATACAGAGAAACCCTCTAGGCTAAGAATTTAACACTGAATATCAATGAAGTGAAACACAATAGCCCCCACTAACTGCAGAGACAGAGATCATGCCTACTCAACCTAGTGGACTTCTTTGAGAAGGTCAACAAAGCAATGGATGAGGGCAAAATCATTCACACTGCCTACTTTGATCTGGCCAAGGCATTTGACACAATACCCCACTCGTGTCTTGTTGACAAACTTAAGAGGTTAGGTACAAACCCATATGTTACCTGGTGGATAACCAACTGGCTCACAAAGAGGACCCAGTAGGTTAAAATTGGGGAGTCCACCTCTACAAAGAGGCCAGTCATAAGTGGAGTCCCTCAGAGATCAGTCCTTGGACTGCTCCTTTTTTGGCATTTACTTTTCAGAAGTCAGGGCCAGTGTCAGTGGTCTCTGGCTGACTAAATTTGCTGATGATTGCAAATTAGGAGCTGTCATTGAATCTCACACTGACACAAATGTTCTCCAGGAGGGGCTGACACAGACAAACAACTGGTATCAGAGTCATGGACTAAAACTAAATGCCAAGAAATGCTTAATAGTATCCTTTGGGAAATCATTCATCCCTGGTAACTATCATATTGACAACACAACCCTTAGAGGTGACCCAGTAGTCAGGGACTTAGGGACACATATAGATAGTGATCTAGCCTTTGGTCATCATGTGTCTACAGTGTTGAGGAAATCATTCTATGTTACACAACTTATAAACAAAGTTATGGCATCTATGTCCAAGGAAGTCATAGTTCTACTGCATTCAACATACATCAGATCTATCATTGAGTACAATGCCCCCTTTGGTATGTACCTAACCAGGCATAGCCAACAACTGGAATGTCCACAGAAGTTCCTCAATAAAAGGATACAGGGCATAAGTAACATGCCCTATGCAGACCACCTCAAGGCCCGATCCCTGTATTCTGTCTCCTACAGGCTTTTGAGGGGAGATCTATGCCTGGCATACAGGGCATTCTCAGACCCCACTCTGATAGACCTCCTACATATCCACAAAACAAACAGTACCAGAATTACCCATTTTAAAGACTTAAACTTTGCCTGTGATATAAATAGGACCTGCTGGAGAGACAGGTATGTATCCCAGAGACTACCCTGTCTATGGAACAAGCTCCACATCCATGTGAAGCAGAGTTCCTCCCTAATCCAATTCAAGTGCAGCTTGGACAATTGGATGAGAAACCGGAAATTCATCCCTGGTTTGACAACTATCTCTGATGCAAACAGATAACCTGTAAATGGTTCATCTCCCAGGCCCATGCTTACACTTATCAGTGGTATCAGAACTTGTCAGAGATTTGGGATGCATGGCTAGACTTAAAAAGGCCCTTGTGATCATTAGCCTAGTAAACACCTATGAACCTATTTAAAACTGCTTCCACCAACTCACTCGATGCTGTTTGGCTAACCCATGTGTGTTCACAATTTATCCCTCTGCATGTATGCCTATTAGCCAAGTAATCCATTGGGCCAAAAATTGTTGCTTTTGTCTAGCTGTTTTACTACCATGCATTCTTCCTCCCAGACTTGGCTTAAAAGTCCTTCTACTTTTGTTATTCTTGGGGCCTGCCTACATTTTATTTTGTAATAATTGTTTTGTAATACCCCAAGTATTACTATCGATATTATTGTATTTATTTATTGCATTTGTTTACCGGGAAAGTCCACTGGGCCTAAAAGAGCCCATTTTCAGTGGAGGCCTGGGAAGAAAAGCTCTGACAAGAACATAGATGCAGAAAAAAAAATTAAACATTAATTGGTACAGAACTGGAAACAGTGGTTACAGTAATATATACATAAGTCAGGAATTTAGTTGGTTTGATTACAGTAACATATACAGAATATATACATAAAAGCAGGAATTTAGTTGGTTGCCAGATGAATTCACAGTGGTAAAAATGGAGATAAATGAATCAGCATTATTGTACCAGTATCAGCAAGTGATGAAAGAAAAAAAAATAATAAATATGGAGAAAGTATCATCAGTCACTAGTAGTAAAAAGCCTAGGAGTTTAGTTATCATATAAGGAGAAGGAAGAGGTAAGGTTACAGAGCAGGTACATAGCCAGGAAGAGCTGAGATGATTTTTCAGTATTTGTTTGAAGGTGGTGGTGCTGCCTGTGATTCTTACAGAAGGAGGAAGCGAGTTCCATAGTTTGGGAGCGATGAAGGAGGAGAGCAGTTGACCAGCTGGTAAAGTGGACTTTTCTATTTTTAGAAGTAGATGATTTTCAGATCTTAGTTGTCTGCTGGGTTGGTATTTGGCAAGTACAGTTGAGATAGCAGGACAGTCTGTGGTTCTGTAGATTATTTTGTGGGCTGTAGCTAACTGGGTGAATGAGAGATGGTGGGGGAGTTCCAACCAGCCTAATTGTTTCAGTGAGTTACAGAGGTGGGATGAGAATTTGATCTTGGTGGCAAATTTGGCTATTCTGTTGTAACGCATATCAAGTTTGGATTTTGTAGAATTTTGGATATTAGTGAGGAGAGGGGCACCGCAAAGGAGGGAGGATAATAAAAATGTATTTGCAAGGGTTTGTCTAGTAGAGAGGTTAAGAAAGTGTTGGTGCCTGTACAGCATACTGAGCTTTTGGAGTGTTTTTTTGATGTTACTGTTTATGTGTAGGTCAAAGTTTAGGTTTTCATCAATAATAATGCCTAGTAATTTAGTGTGTGGGACACCATCTATAGTGGTATTGTCTTGGGCTTGTATACTGAAGAGTTTTTTATCTAGGGGAGTGGTTTTCATAGGGGTAAAAATTACTAGTTTATTTTTTTGGGGATTTAGGGCAAGATGATTATTAATCATCCAAGATTCAGTAGAGGCAAGAGCATTTTCTGTGATCTGCTGGAGTTCAGAGCTGGAATTTGCAGTGCATATTATTGTAGAGTCATCAGCATACTGGATTACTGAGCATTGTGGGAGAGTGGTGCGAAAGTTGTTAATAAAAATGCTAAATAAGACGGGACCAAGTATGGAGCCTTGGGGTACCCCTGTGGAAGTATTGAGGAAGGGAGAGTAAGACTGTTGCCATTTGGTGGATTTCTGCCTTGTGGAGAGATAGCTATTGAACTGTTGTAGGGTAAGTGGGGAAATGTGGAGGGTAGATAGTTTAGAGAGGAAGATAGTGTGGGAAATGGTACTGAAAGCTTTTGAGAGGTCGAGGAAAGCAGAAGCGATTATTTTACCAGAATCCCGTGCCCGGTTAACTGTATCAAGGAAGGAGAGGAGAGCTGTAGTGGTGCTGTGACCTGGTCAGAATCCATGCTGAGTGGGTGACAGAATTTGATTTTCAAGCAGGTGGTTGAGGAGTTGGGCATGGATGCATTTTTCCAGTATTTTAGAGAGGGGTGAGAGAATAGCTATGGGTCAAAAGTTTGTGGTGTCTGAGTTGGTGCCATCTTTGTGTAAGGGGACAAAATGAATGCATTTTTCCAGATGTCTGGGACAAGGGACTCTTTAATTGGTCCGCTAATGAGTATGCTAATGAGATAAGCTGTAGAGGTTGCAGCTAGCTGCAGGAAGTGTGGGGGTAGATTGTCAGGGGCTAGAGTGCAGGGTTTAAGCTTAAGTAAAAGTTTTTTTTTATTGTGGCAATGGGTATGGGGGAGCATTTTAGGTTAGAGTTGTGTGTAGGATTGTTTTCTGGGATGGTTTGGTCATTAGCTTTCTTGGTGGTGGTGTTGTTAACCATAGGAAAGGTGGTAGTTAGGTTAGCTATGTTGTCAGTGCAGTAGGAATTGAAGAGGGTGGCAAGTTTGGTAAAGGTTTTGTGTGGGTCAGGGGATGGGTTGCTTTGAGAACCTGGATGTAATAGATGGTTGATGGAGGACCAGACGTTTTGGGGATTATTTTTATGTTGGCTTTGTAGGTGGAGGCTGTGGGCTTTTTATCATTGGTTATTAGATGTTTTGCCTGGTTACGGAGTTGTTTGTATTGTATTAGAGTTGTAGGATCTTGTAGGGTCTTTGTTTTTCTGCCATGATTTCCAGATTTTATCCCTTGTGGATATGACTTCTTTGTTGGGTTTTGAGAGCCAGCTTGAATGGTTATGTTTTATTCATTTTTGGTGGGTGGGTGCTTGCCTATTTAGGATGTCTAGGAATGTTGAGTTAAAGAATGCAACAGCCTCATTAAGTGGCAGGGATTTGAGGGGTTCCCAATTTACTTTAGCCAAGGTTTCATTAAATATGGATTGGAACTTAGTCAAATTTCTGGTTGATTTGTATTGGTGTTGCCCTAGGGTTGGGGTGGTTTGCGTAGGATATATGCTGGGTGGTGGTCACTAATGGTATTAGGTAGTATGCCTATAGTGATGATATTGTTAGGGTGGGATACTAACATCCAATCTATTGCGGCACCCCAGATGTTATTTTTGTGGGGTCTGGTGATGTCTTCAATTTTTTGGGAGAAGTTGTAAAGGTTTATGTTTTTTGAGGGATTGTTGTAGGCAATGTCTGGCCAGTCAGTGTTTACATCCCCTAAGATGATGGTTTCATTATCTATGTTTTGTGAAGTCCAGGCAAATATGTTTTCTAATACTGGTATGTTGTTTCCTGGAGGAATATACAGAGTAATTATGCAAATGCTTTTATGGTAAGTTTTAATATAGAGATTAGTACTTCGACTGGGGAGAAGTTGGGTGTTGGTTTTGATTAGGGAATTAATGTATATTTGCTAGGGAAGAGTATTGCTGCTACTCCTCCTCTCTTGTTCAGCCGATCGGCTCTCAAGCATGAGTAGCCTGGGGGAAGAAACTCAGTGTCTTTTACATATGATTTCAACCAGGTTTCGCTAGCTGCTATAATATCAGGGTTGTTTTGTGAAATCCATGCCTGGAGTTCAGGTATCTTGTTTCTAAGGCTTTGGAGATTTATGGTTGACAGCAAGAGAGATTTGCTAAGTTTGCTAGGGCTGGGGAGGGTTGGACCTGGGTTGGGATGTACATCACCACACTGGGATATAATGCTTTGCCAAATTATGTGAGCTATACTTAGTTTTTTCTTGAAAATGGCATAGTTGCTGCTGGTGGTGTGATAATGGAGGTGTCTATGCAGAGGTAGAATTTTTACTTTGGCTAGTACAGAGGTATTCACTGTGAATAAGCTAGGGTAGATGTTTGAGTAAGTTGGTAAATGTGGGTTATGTGGTGGTGGTTGTTCAGGTGGATGTAGGAGGTATGTTGGGTATCTGGAAGGTTGTGATTATTATTAGAACAGAGACCCTAAGTGTGGGAAGTGAGAGCATAGAAAAAGTAGTGAGGGACATAATGGTGGTTGAATGTAGTGTGATAACACTATATGGCCCTATTTAGAATGGGTGGGGAGGCAGATTAGTTAAGAGGTAAGGTATGACTGTAGGAAACAATTAAAGAGCTTATGGGATAGGTGGAAGAGAGGTGTGGGAGGGGTAAGGTTAGGTATAAGGATGATGTTATGGGGAGTGGGAGAGGATGGGGCAGGGAGGGGAGCAGAGTGAACATAGCGAATGGAGCGGGTCCAGCCCCCACAGGGAGAAAGGCTGAAAACCTATCAGTGTAAAGTGAGGAATAAGCTTAAAAATATCAGTATGTAACTATCTAACAAAAGACTGATCTGAGTAGCTGTGGAATACTTTCAATAATTATCACTGTAAGCACACAAACAGGGTTGTTTGGCAGTTATGAAGAGAGTTGTGATTAATATAGAAACTATAATGAAAGTAAAAGCAAACCTTTACCAAATTAAACAATAGATGCTTAGGAATGGAACACTGTGTGATTGTAAGGATGATTCAAGGTATTATGGCCCAATCTAGTGGCAATTGGCTGGATCCCTTCAGTGTTGCTGTGCATACACCTTTAAGCCTCAACACTTTACAAAAACTAAATTGTAATTCACCTATTACAATAGAAAAGCTGGAGGGAGTCAGGTTCTTGCTTCCCAGAGGTTTTACTTAGTTAAGATAGCCAGCTTCAGTAGAGAAGGTATATATTGCTTTATACAGTTAATCCCAGGTGGGGGGGGGGGGGGGGGTCACACAGGAAAGAAACCCGTGCAAACTATTTCAATAGAAAAACTGGAGGGAGTCAGGTTCTTGCTTCCAAGAGGTTTTACTTAGTTAAGATAGCCAGCTGCAGTGGAGGATGTAGATATTGTTTTATGCAGTTAATTCCAGGTTGGGGGGGGTCACGCAGGAAAGAAACCCATTCAAACTATTACAATAGAAAAGCTGGAGGGAGTCAGGTTCTTTCTTCCCAGAGGTTTTACTTAGTTAAGATAGCCAACTTCAGTGGAGAAGGTAGATATTGTTTTATGCAGTTAATCCCAGGTTGGGGGAGGGTCACGCAGGAAAGCAACCTGTGCAAACTATTACAATAGAAAAGCCGGAGGGAGTCAAGTTCTTGCTTCCCAGAGGCTTTACTTAGTTAAGATAGCCAGCTTCAGTGGTGTCACGCAGAAAAGAAACCCATGCTGTGAATGCACAACGAACTGAGGGGTAGGGAAGGTTGAACAGCTACAGGATGAAATGAATAAATTGTTCTTTCCTATTAGTTATGCTCTCACTTTGGCCCAAACCCAACAGAAACTTCTCTTTAGTTAACTTAAAGTGTGAACCTTTAAATGTTCACATGATATTCTCCAAATCAGCTCTATAAGGATCTAGAACTGGAAAGCACCAGAAGATGCACTTGCAATCTTCTCAAATTCTGCACCCATATCTTCTGCAAAGGTCCTCTAATCATGGTGTCATCCTACTGATCCTAGTTTGGGTATAGAAGCATCTGTGCAGATATTTCCATCCAAATATGTGCAACTTATGCAGCTTTGTTTTTCCCAGGAGTAAACTCTCTTTCTCCCATCAATTTTGAGTATAACTCATATCTCGTATATTATTTAATAACTTTACTCTTGACAGCTTCAAATCTCCTATTGAGATTCCCAGTCAAGCACTAGGACACATCTGTGTTTTACTATCATGTAATTGAATTTGGCCACTTTCCTTTCCCATCTCTTTCCCTGTGATTCCTTTGAAATCCTTAGATAGGGCAGAAATTGCTTTAGATGTCCCTGTTGAATTTGGTATCATTGTCTGACTTCCTTCCACCCCAGCATTTTGCCCCCTCACCACTAACTGCACTCAATAAATTACTCGAGTCTTCAGTGCCCTCCATATCCATGCTGCCGTCATGTTTATTTTAGCTTCTTGTCTTGCTCTTATTGGCAGCAGTTTGTATCTGCAGTTTTTCAGCATCCCCATTTGGAAGACTTTCTTTCTTTCACTATTACTTCCAAAATAGGAAGATCTATTTTCATCATCCCAACTCCCCATATTGTCGCACACCAATATTTAAAACCTATCCAGAGTTTTACATGAAATATTTGCTTCCATTTTGCTGTATACTGTCACACCTTGGTCTTTGGCCCATTCCCAAAAAAATCTCACATCACTTGCTGAGACTCTGAAAACGTTCTTTATCGACAGGTGCCTGAAATGCCTGACAGAAATATAGCATGTGCAGAACTATGTGCCAGTTCAAGATATACACCTTTTGGTCAGACAAAATTGAATGTGACCCACTTTATTTGCATGTACCCAAATACATGCAAATGAAAAATATGGCTAGATAGCTTGCAGTGGAATAGTACATAGCTATGTTTTCCACTTAGTTACAATCTGCAGCAAATCTTGTAAGTTTATATCTCTTTCCATTATGCATTGTTCTGCTGATGCGTTGTTCATCATATATTAAAATAAAAAGTCACTCAAAAGAACATAACTTAATGCCATCCACAGTGAAAAGGTCTATCAATCAGAACATAACTATCAAACACCCCTAGACATGGATAAACTTATTTTTGTAACATATAATCCATCAGAGTGAATATACAGAAATGTTGATGGGTAGAGCAGCCCACCTTACTAGCCAGGTGATTGGCTGTGAAAATTAGTATTTTATATAATCAATAACTCAATTCATCATACACAAAATGCATTTTTAAAATGAAGTAGTTAGTCATAAAATTTAAAGGCAGTAACATAACATCCCAGAATTATTTTAGTTATATTTCAAAATCACAATTAAGAGATTTGAAAGTGTTTAATTTTAACATGTTATCTGATCAGTAAATTTATTACATTTTTTACTGCAAAAGTGGCAGATAAAAAGTTAGGCAGTCTGGGACGCCACACAGATTAGCATTCTAAGCCTAGAGTGTATAAAAGGAAAATAACTCCAAGAGGTCGTGCTTTTCTTGATATATTTTCAGCTCACATTAATAATTTGGCAAAATGATAGTCATTATTAAGGAGGTATAGACTTTATTGAATGATTTGAATATTACTGAATAATGTTTACTATGCCAACCATTAGTTCATACATTATCTTAGCAATGCAGGCAAGTACTAAGACCATCGAGTAAAGCAGCTTCCCTAAGTCTAGACATATTTCATATATTCATCAAAATGCACATTAGAAGTAGTTAAGGTTTTCAAAGAATTTCGTCAATCTGTTACAATTGTCTCGGTTGTAACATTTTATTTATTTGGTTCATGGGATCAAAGCTATATACTAGGCCAGTGGTTCCCAAACATTATGGGCTGAGACCCGCTTTCGAAAACGGTGATTTTTCTGACCCACTACTTTCATCATTGTGGGTGCATGTGAAGCACACATGGTCCTCCTTAAAGGAGACGACGCTACCACTATGGAGTGTTTTTTTTGGGATTTAAAGAGACCATGTAAACTAGTCTCATATTTTAATTATTAGCGGAGCTGGATCATGTTCAAATGGGGCCTTTAGGCAGGGTAATAGAGAGGAGCCTCCCAGAGCAGCCCTTCCTGCAGCAGCCCCTTCCCCAGCCATACCAGTATTCCATTATATGGCTTTTTCTCCTCAATTATCATGAACACTGTCCAAACCTATCAGTGTGCATTCTGTTTTCCTCTTTACTTCTGCAATGATTACAGACATTGAAATAAAATGCACAAACACTGATAGCTGTTTGCTAAACAAACAATGCAGTTTCACAATGTAAACTTAGCATGAGCAGTAAACTTCTCTGCCATTGAAACTTACATTAATTGAAACAGCATTAAAACCAACATTCAAATAAAATACATCAAGCCAGTGGACAATTAAGGTTACCTTTGGGCTATTTTCAAAGCATAGGCTCCTTGCACACATTTTAGGGACATGCATACGTTTATATGTTGTTTGATTCACCTTTCTGATTATTTTAAATTATATTCCTTGTATAATACAGCACTACATGTTAGTGTGTTTTAAATTTGTAGTTTTGAAAATTTTCCAGTAACCATAAAAGGCCACTCAAACTTCTGTCATTACAATCCACCAGTGTCAGTCAATAAGCACAGTCTCTGCAGAAGAAAAATTCATCCAAATAATTCCACATTAAAGAGATTTGTAACTAACGAAGATGCTGCCACTGGCAAACAACTTTACATTTCAGTGTTTTATCTACAAATTCAGGGACTGCTGCCCTTGAATAATTAATTGCCTAAATTACATTAAAGTAAAATTGGTAAGCTCGTAATCCTGTAATTGGGAATGACAGAAACTGACAAGTTCATACCTACTAGGTATCTTATACAAAGGAGGACACACTCAGGAATGCAGAACCCCTACCCCCCCCTTAAAATGCACCAAATAATCTGCAACTAGGGCATTACATACTATGCCTCCATACCTCTTAACCTCCTAGCATAAGAAATCAAGATAAAGCCTAAAATAATGGGGGGGACAAAGGCCCCAAAATAGGGACAGATTATAAATATTGCTCTTACAGACTTAGAAAGCTGCTAGAATGATGGCATTTGTCTTAACATGAATTTTCTAAAGAAAATGAAATCTGAAACTCAAATATATGACATTATTTTAACTAGTCCAGGTTATGCTTCAATAGGGTTAGCAAAGAATTCTGCTTCACATAGATGGTGAGCCTGCTTCACAGGAGGGAACTTTTCTGAGACGCCTACCTCTCCCTCCAGCTTGTCCTATTTATGTTGCAAGCAAGATTCAAGTCCCTAGATCAAGTAGTTCTGATACTGTTGGTTTTACAGATGTGCTAAAGGTCTATCAGAGCAAGATCCAGGGATGTTTTGTCTGCCAGGGACAGACTGTCTCTCAACAGTCTGTAGGGAACCAAGTGTAAAGACAGGCCTTTGATGGGATCTGCATGTGACATGTTGTTTACTCCCTGTATTCTTTTTGTGAAGAACCTTTATGTTGCCTTTACCTTTCAGTTGCTGCATGTGCCTGGTCAGATTCATACCGAAGGGGAAATTATATTCAGTGATGCATCTGATGAGGCGGAATACAGAGGAACAATGACCTCCTTGGACTTAAATGCCATGTCCTTGCTTATAAGTTGAATAACAGAGAATGATCTCCTTACTACCTTAGGCACATGTTGATTGAAACCCAGTTTACTATTGACATAAGTCCTAAAATCCCTAACTACTGGTTGCACTTTTAGGAGCATGTTATCAGTGATGTAGATATTCTTTGTGTTTCACTGCTACAGTCTTAACCACTGGGTTATCCATGCTGTGGTAGTCAGTCGGTCCGAATAAAAGAGTCAAGGTTTTGTGCGTCGGCTGCTGTCACTTGCTGGGTGACGTCATGTCGTCTGAGTTACAAAGGACAGCAGGTGATGCCATTACCTAAGTCTTTCTTGTCATGGAGCCCATAGCAGAAGCAATTTGCAACAGTGCCGGTCAGCTGTTTTCAGATTTCGAACTTCAGCTGAAAACGTCTAAATCTAAGTACCCCATTTGGGAACCTTCCTTTTTCTTGCACTAACCAGTGGCCAAAAACCTCAATAAATGTCTCGCCCCTGAAAAGCAAATACTACACCAAGACTTCCATTCTTACTTTGTCACTTGCTTAGGCCCAGATCACAACGTACCCTGCTATCAGTTCTGTGCCGTCTTTAACGTTAGAGCTAATCTTCATAGAGCTCTGTTTGTAGCCAGTTATTTTCGTCTTCCATCTCCGATTATTGATATGGCATCCATCAGTCAGCAAACCACAGATCTTTGAAAAAATGTAAAGATAAGGATAGAGACAGACCACATAAGGCCAAGCCTTCCAATGACACCACTGCTGAAATGGTCATCAGTTCTTCGGAATTCAGTGAGGCACTTTCGCATCCCCTGATCCCCCTTAGCTACTTCGCAGGTCTCTACTGAGACCCTTTCAGAGTCCTGTATGCCGCAGATGACTGCATCATCTAACAAGCCTTCAGCTGTCTCTGCCTTGGTTGGGCCCAGAGCAGCTCATAGGCACTGGCTTCCGAGGATACGGCTCGCACTTCGGAATTCACTTCAAGCCCTTCCCCCTCTCTTCCAACTAACACACCGACAGAACAGAGGGATACTCTTCAGGCCAGACTTAGAGCTACTCCCAAGAAAACAGCAAAAAGTCTCCTTTCCACTACTCCTCGCCCTCCTCAAACAAAAATGCTTAAAATGGCGGAGGATCTCATCAGTTTCATCTGGGGTAATCAGGCCACTCCAGCCAAAAGGAGAAGGGAACCTTCTCCAGACATTCAATCAGATTTAGACTCAGAGGGATCTGACTCCTCTGTTTTTGAAGAGGAAAATCCTCTCACTGCCTATGAAGACTCAGATGCAGAATAATCTAGTTCTTCTGCATCACCTCCGGAGGACTTTTCCTTTGGGGAAACCCTCCACACCCTCAGGGAACACTTCCAATGGGAATTAATGGATTTCCCTCAATCCAAGAAAAGACTAAGAGAGTTTCTGTACCTACCCTAGCACAAGGCTCTGGCCATCCCACCCATCTTGGTGGTGGTAGATGATGTTTACCAAGAATCCAGCCTTACCCTTGACACCCTTCCACCTGCCCCCAGAAAACCTGACAGGTACTACAGGGTACATGACTCATGTAAATTCCTCTACAGAAATCCTATAGCAGATCCAGAGGTGATTACTCAGTGACCTAAGGGAGTTAAAGTTACCTCTGCAAAGAATCCTACTGTCTCTGACAAAGAATCCAGGGCCCTGGACAGGTGGGGTAAAAAAGTATATACCTCTGCAACTTTAAGTATAAGGACTCTCAACTGTCAGTTCCATATGTTAAAATATCAGTAGCACACTTTGGAACCTTTGAAACAGAAAATGTCTGCTTTTCCAGATTTTACCAACAATAAAGAGATAGCAAAATTACTGCACTCTTCATCTTAGGTGGCAACGCACTCCGTGCACTGTGGATTTGACACCCTAGAAGCATCTGGCAGGGCAGCAGTGACAGGATATGTTATCAGAAGACATGCATGGCTGAAGGAACAACCTCTCCCTGATCATGTCAAAGCTAAAATCATGGATGCACCTCTTGACAAAAACTGCTTGTTCGGGCAGAAAACTGAAGAGGTACTTAGAAAGATGGAAGACTAAGCAAAATCGATGCAGACTGTTAAAGATTTTCTTCAAGTACAACCTCCTAGGTTCAGCAGAAATTTTCCCTCTAAACACTGGTCCTTTCCTGCACCAAACAGGCAGACACAAGGCAAAACCCATAGGGACAGACTCACCAGGACTCAAATTCAGGGCCAGCAAAGAACTAAATGTATCCCCCCCACCTCAAACACTAGAGCAGGGAGTTCAAAAGCAAACCTATATGGAAAACCTCTCAATGACTACCTTTCCCATCTCTGCCTGCCTCCCCACACCAAAAGCTAGGCGGAAGGCTATCTCTATGCAGAGAAAATTGGAACTCTATAACAAAAGATCAGTGGGTCTTAAAAATCATTGCTTAGGGCTACAAATTCAATTTCCAAGAACTACCACCTCCAAGAGGATACCCAGACCTACCTCCAAACCAGTGGGCAGAAGCACTAAAACAAGTGCTAAACCTAATATCTGTAGGGGCAGTAGAACCTGTACCTCCAGAACAAGTTGCAAAAGGATTCTATTCTAGACTATTCCTTGTTCCCAGGAAAGAGGGGACTTGGCATCCCATCCTGGACCTATCCTTTCGCAATACCTTTCTGGTAATCCCAAAATTCAAAATGCTTATCATACAACAGTTTCTACCAATGCTGCCAAACAAAGCTTGGATGGTCACCTTAGACCTAAAGGATGCTTACCTGCACATCCCAATAAGGGAATCATGCAGAAAATTCCTGCACTTCAGAGCAGGATCACTACACTTTCACTTCTCTGCTTTGCCCTTTGGCTTATCCAGTGCTCCCAGCATATTCACCAAATGTCTAGCTCCTGCCATGGCCTTTTGCAGGCAAAACAATGTACAGATTTACCCTTACCTGGACAACTCTCTCATCCAGGCAGACTGCAAGGAACTGCTCTTGCAGCACCCCTCATTTGTAAAAATGCTACTTACCTCTCTGGGGTTCACTATCAATGAAAGGAAATCAAAACAGATGCCTAACAGGGAAATCATATTTCTGGGTGCCTTACTGGACACAGAAAAGCAAATGGCCTCTATGTCCCCAGAAAAACAAAGTTTCCTACCAAAATACTTCACTACTCTGGCCTCCCAAACCCAGCTGTATGCCAGGAAGTTCCTACAAGCTCTAGGGTACATGGCCTCATGCGTCCTCCTGGTACCTCTGGCCAGACTACACATGAGGAAAAGTCAGTGGCACCTAAAGAATCTATGGTGTCAACACTCACAACCTCTGGACACCTCCCTGCCTGTGATCCCTTGCATAAGATCCGAGTTCCTCTGGTGGGCCCAGGCCTGTGCTCTGAACAAGGGACTTCCATTCACCCTCCGTCCATCAGACAAGACTATAACTACAGATGCTTCAGACATTGCCTGGGGTGCCCACCTAGAAGGCATATGCACCCAAGGTCTCTGGGATGCACAAATACTACCCTTGGACATCAACCAAAAGGAAATGATAGCAGTACAAAACACTCTGGCACCCTTCAAACCCTACCATTAAACCAGAGGTTCTTCTCATAAAAGAGACAACACCACAGTCATGTGGTATATCAACAAACAGGGAGGGACTCAATCTTACCCCCTGTACAGACTAGCCATGAACCTGTGGCTAGCAGCCTCATCCATGGGACTACATCTTATAGCCCAATACCTACCGGGCATCAACAACACCCTAGCAGACCACCAAAGCAGAAACCTGCTGGACTACATGAATGGCAAATCCACAGAGACATTTTTCTGCAAATTACCCACACAAGGCGGAGCCCCCAGGTGGACCTCTTTGCCTCTCATTTAAATCACCAAATACAGAAATTCTGCACCAGGGAGTACCATCACCTGGCCTGGAAGGTCGATGCCCTGACCTTCCCTTGGAATACCCTCTTTGTGTATGCATTCCCACCTCTGCCTCTCATTCCAAAAGTATTAATCAAGATAAGGGAGGAAAAAACAAGTACAATGCCCAGTGCCCCAGACTGGCCCAGGCAGCATTGGTACCCACTGCTGTGCAGCCTATCTCACCAGCCCCCCTACCTCTGATACCTCACCTGCTATCCCGGGGGGGGGGGGGACAATGCTGCACCCAGCCCTTCAGACACTTATTCTTTCAGCATGGCTTATTCTACCAAAACCAACAAGAAATCTATGCTAAGCAAGCAAGTCCTTGATATCACAGAAGCCAGAAGGCCCAGCACCAGAAAATCTTACTCTGGAAAATGGAAAAGATTCTGCTCCTGGAACCAGTCCAAGGGGGCAGACATACATTTGCCCTCCATTCCTCTTATTCTAGATTATCTTGCTGAGCTTCTTAATAAGGGTCTATCCTTCTCCTCCATAAAGATCCATGCCTTTGGTATCTCAGCACACTTTGATACAGAACAACCACAACAATTCCTTAGAGGAGCCTCTAATATCAGGCCTCCCAGAAGACAGACCACCCCAGCCTGGGACCTCAACAATGTTTTAGAAAAGCTTACTCTGCCTCCCTTCAAGCCTGCAGCATCATCAGAATTAAAGTACCTCTCTTGGAAGACTGCCTTTCTCCTGACTATTACTTCAGCCAGGAGAGTGTTAGAGCTTCAGGCCTTAATGGCCATTGAGCCATTTATCATCCATGCAGACAAGGTCTCCCTGAGAACCAATCCCTCCTTCATGCCAAAGGTGGTTTGGGATGTTACCCTTCACCAGGTCTTCCACCTGCCCACCTTCTTCCCTAACCCTCATAACAAGGGGGAAAGGATACTGCAATTGTTGGATGTGCACAGGCAACTCAGATTTTATCTGGATCATACAGACATTCAGGAAAACTGACCAGCTCTTGGTCAGCTTTAAAACAGGGGCACAGGGGAAACCAATATGCAAACAGACTGTTTCCAAATGGATAGCACACTGCATCCAATTTTGCTACTCCTTGCATGAAAAATCATCCCTAGGACCATCAAAACCCATTCCACTAGGGCAACCTCTACTTCCACAGCATTCCCTAGAGGAGTACCCACCATGGACATCCTGGAAGCTGTCACATGAACTTCAGTCCACACTTTCACCAAACATTACCATCTGAACCTATTCTCAAAAGCTAGGGCTGGGTTTGCTTCTGCAATTCTGCAGGACATGCTCACCCAATCTTAAGTTTCGATTAACCTTCCACCCTTCTCCTCAGCTTTGGGAATCTTCCCAATGGTTAGGACTGCAGCAGTGAAACATGAAGAACATAGTACAGTTGTGTACACTTACAATAAATATAGATGTTCGAATGTGTTTACTGCTGCAGTCATGCTTTCCCTCCCTCCTCCCCCCCTGATATCTTCTTTCCTTACAGAGACACATATTTCTATGGGGGTCTCTGACCCCAGGACTACTAATAAGTATTAACATTGGACTTCTTTGGTTGGTTAAGGCAAGAAAAACTGAGGTAATGGCATTGCCTCCTCTCCTTTATAGCTCGAACGACCTGACGTCACCCAGCAAGCGACAGCAGCCAACTCACAAAACTTGACTCTGGTATTCGGACCAACTGAGGGCTACCACAGCATGGATAACCCAATGGTTAGGACTGCAGCAGTGAATACACTCTAACATCTACATTTAGGGTAAGTGTACACAACTGTACTTTTCCTAGGGTGGCCAACTTCCCAAAGAGTGCTGTTATGCATTTCTTGGCACTGAGCTTTAATTTGTGACTTTGACACCAGTCATTTTTCTGAGTTAGGTCTTCCTGTAGAACGTTAGTGTCTTGGAGGAGTCTATGACAGCTTTGTCAGCCAGCAGCCTTTGACATTGGCTTTGACTTGATTGGTGCCAAAGCCATGACCTTAAACTTAATGCAAAAAAATGTATTATCACCCCTTTTGGTAAGGGTGATGTTCCTCCTAACTATGACATCAACAGCAACACCCTAAGTATGCACTCAGTGGTGAAAGACCTGGGTACACAGGTTGACAGCAACCTTACCTTTGATCAGCATGTCTCCACAGTGGTAAGTAGGGCATTCTATAATGCTCATCTCATAAATAAGGGCATTGCCTCCAGAAAAAAAAAGAAGTTATAACTTCCTTGTAATCTTCCCTCATCAGGCCAATAATTGAGTACAACGCCCTTTTTGGTATGTACCCTTCAAAGCACCTGCAGCAATTGGAGAGACCACAAAGGTTCCTTACAAGTAAAATTCAAGGTCTTCAGTATCTTTCCTATGTGGATCAGCTGATATCACTGTCAATTTATTCTGTTTCATACAGACTACTCAGTGGTGATCTCTGTCTTGCATCTAGGGCAATCTCTGACCCTGCCTTATTGGAAATCCTGCATATCTGCAAGTCAAATAGCATGTGGGTTACTCATTCTAAAGACCTTAACCTCATATGTGACCTTAATAGAACTTGCTGGAGGGGCAGATTTGTCTCACAGAGGTTACCACACCTTTGGAACAGACTCCCACTTCATGTCAAACAGAGCACCTCTTTGGCCCTCTTCAAACCCAGTCTGGAAGATTGGATGGGTGACCCTAAATTCATCCCGGGGTTCCACCTGTGTCTCTCTTGGAGAGATGCAATAGATGTTATCATGGAAACAAGGGTAACTTGGCTAGGCTTGTAAAGACCCTAGGGCCATTAACCTAGTAACTTCCTATGATCCTATGAAGTAAATGTAGAAAATTAATGGGCCTAGAACAGAACCTTGAATGAATCTGTTAGTAACTTGCCTCTTTGTGGAGGTGGTTTCCCCTATCCTAAATTCCTGGGTCTTACATGGGAGCATAACATAGGAGTTAATTCCCAATTACATGAGTTTGTTTGCAATGACCGAGAAGGGTATTGTATCAAATGCCTTAGTCAGGTCAAGATAGTCAGTATGCATGGCTTTCCTCTTATCCATCACCTTGGCGACCTTTTCAAAGAAGTCCACCAGGTTCAGTAGGCATGATCTGACTTTAGATCCAACCCAGTGTGGCTTAGTCAGTGTCTGAATGTTTCCTATATCATTATTAATCATATCCATAATAATTGCTACCATGGTTTGCATATGAGACTAGTCAGACTTATGGATCTGTAGTTCCCTGGGTTAGTTGATTGCCTGCCCTTGTGCAGAGAAAGGAATGTTGCACTTCTCCATTCTTGTGGCACAATGCCTGTCTGGAGGCTATGGTTAAACAGTGACACCACCAAACTCAATCACTTGCAAATAAAGTTCCTTCTAAAATGAGATGCAGAAAACCAAATGAAATATTACGAACATCTCAACACTCCACATACATATAGGTTCATAGGTTATCTAGAACCAAAGTTCTTTAATGAAATTACTTGGGGTGCTGCGGAGGAAGGTGGGGGTAAAATTACAGCTGAATCTATTGGCCAGCAGATTTGCTATATCTTTCAGATCTATGTAAGTGTCTCCATTTACAATCAGGTCTGTGCACTATTATATACATGCTTTGGGGTTTCAGACATAGCTAAAGAAAGGCTTGTGATGATGTCCTTGGCCTGGGAAACTTTCTTTATCTCAAAATTGGTTTTGGTAGACTTATTTACCTTCTTAATTGTTTGTTTAGCCTAAAGTGAGAATTTTTATCCTGCCGGGCATTGCACGTCATAATTTTAGCTATGACTTTTTTCCTTTTGTTGCACAATCTGCTTGTTTGGATTCCACCAGAGTGGTTTGTTGTTTGAGGTTTTCTAGGCTTGTTACTGGTAGGTACAGCTGTCCCTATACATTTATCAACATAATTATACCAGGTTTCTGTATACAATTCCACATAGGGAGCTGTATTTTCCACATTTCAAAGAGTTCAAATTTTGTCAGATAGTCACTTAATAATAGATTGTTTGCCTTGGAGTAGTTCCTAAATGTTACATTGATTTTTATTTCAAAGAAGACAGCTTTATGGTCTGACCCTACTAGAGAAGACACTACACTGTTGGGGTGGGCTGTGGCATTCTCCCATATTTGTGAGTATCAAATGTATGTCCTGCCCCCCCCCCCCAATGGATGTATGGATTAACTGGTCCAGGTTGTTTTTGTTTACAAACTCCAGAAATCTCAGTGCCTGCAAGTTGGGGGAGTGTATGATTATCAGTTTATAGAGGTCCCCCCATGAATATGGTATTGGTTTGAATTGTAAATGTTTCCAATAAGTCTATGTATTAGCTATGGGTTTGTGGGTCATAGATGGTGATCTATAGCTTACAAGGATATGGTATAGGACTCTACCTATAGTAATTTGAACAGGATTAAGCTCAAGTGCATAATCCTGTTTGACTGACCTTGAGGTGTGTTTATTTTTGATGTAGATTGTGACACTTCCATCTTTAGTCCCTCCCTGTGCAGTAGCTGTTCTAAATGTGTAGTAGACATTATATCACTGCACTGCTGGGTTCTTCTTTGCAACTTGAAACCATGTTTCAATAACTGCACAAAAGTCTGCATTCTCCAAGCTGAAGAGACCTTGGAGGGAGTTGAGTTTATTCTTTAGGCATTGAGCACCTTAGATTGCCTTGGGTAGATTTGGAGACTCCTATGACTATAGTAATATGTAGCATGTTGGCTTGCCTTATGGGCTTCAACGTTGAGGCATCATAGGTCATGGCTGTATGAGTGATCATGAGTGTCACTTGGGTAGAGTGCTTTTGGGTTTGCTGGAATGACTGAAGTGAGTCAAGTGTTTGGGAGAGCTTTGGGGTATGGAATATTGTTTAGCACTGCAGCATATACTGATCTATGTATCATCTCAGTAGTTCATCAGGTAGCACACTCAACTTTGGTGTAGAAGGCTTTGGGTTTTATTCCTACACTAGGTAGTTGGATTAATTTTGGGGAGGATTGGCATAAGGGTTAAGGTATTTACTTCACTGACACAAAGTATGAGGTGTGATTCTCACATTTGGGGAAATTGGCTAGGCTCAACATGGCCCAGAAAGGCAACTATAACCTATAAGATGCATACTTTATGTGATGGGTGTAGTGTGTGTGCGTGTATTACTGACAACCTAATTATTTTGAAAGCTTGCATGTGAGAGTCTTGCCTCCAGTAACGTTGTGTAATTACATCTCTCCCATACTGCATCAGTTTGTCTAAGGACTAGTTGATTGGCTGGGTGCAAGAGACAATTTCTACATTGTCTCAGGATGCCCATATCCACCAGACTTGTGATGGAGAAATTGGAAAAGTGCATATCCATTATGTCAAGTCTTTCTAGGTAAACTACAAGGGTGTGATTCAAGGGGGGTTAAAAGTAGGCTAGTTTGGGTGCTTTTGAGGATAAAAGCAAAATCTAGCCCATGTAGTCAATTTATGGGGCAAACTAGTTGCACTTTGCACAAAGGAATTACTGGGTATAGTCTCAGAGGTAGTACTTTTAGGGAAAATTTTGTTTCGAAGTGTCTGCATCTATGCAAGGTACTTTTAAATGTCAATAGCCCTCTGACCAGTAAAACAACTTTAATTTAAGCCTTCCTGTCTGTTTCTAGCAAGGACAGACTAGACTACCTCCTAAAACCACTAGAGTAATCCCAAGTCATCTTAATGTAAATAAGCACAAAGGTCATCAAGGACACTGGAAAACAAATGTAGTTTACAGTCTTAAGATGCAGACAAGTGTAATAAATAATTCAGAAAACAACTCAATACACTTAGAGAAATAGTCTTTCAAAAGTACTTATCTCAGCATAGGTGGCACTAGTTGCAGGAAAATCTCTCTGAGAACATGGCAAGGATGCCAATAATTGATGTGTGGGAATATACCAAGAACCATTCAAATACACCAAATGTATAGAGGTAATGTATCACTGGGGGATGAGGCAGACAAAACAAGGGAGAAACAGCAATTTAATGAATAGAAAGGCACTGGGCTGCAATTTGCAAATGATAAGCAGAACTGGAATTTAAACGGCTGTAGATGCACAGAATCACAAATCCTGCAGCAGAAATTACAAAACGGCCACTATTGCAATTACCTATTACAGTCTGAATCTATTGGCCAGCAGATTTGCTATATCTTTCAGATCTATGTATGTCTCCATTTACAATCAGGTCTGTGCACTATTATATATTATGTATTAGTAACACTGTTTATGGAAAAATGCAGTAATAAATGACTAAATGAGATGAAGATCCAGTAGTAGTTCATAATTCTTCCACATTTGCAAATGAAACTGCAAGACTAAGGCCCTAGACCAAGTTCAAAATACAAACAGCTAGCTCTTTCAAGTAATTATCTTTATGGAGATAAAAGTGTAGTACAATGTATAAACAATGTTCAGATATTGCAGTGATTCACAATTCTCCCAAAACAACAAATGAAGCTACAAACCCAAGGACCCAGAACAAACTAAAAATGCAAACAGAAAACTTTTTTTTCAACATGCATATGACTGTTATTAAAATTAATGATATAACTCACCTAGTTATCATTGTAAATCAAGACATTCAGTATGAATTCTAAATAGTATTTTTCATCATGCTAACCATATTTGTCATACTATTTCCTTCTGCCCTCCCTTTAACCCTGTATCATATTCAAATATCCCTTACATGCATTAACAATTATGAACAGTTTCAACATCTAAATCATTTATGTTGCTGTAAACAAGAAGCTAAAGAAATGAAGATTTAATCCATCTAAATAGTCATCTTTATCAAATTTAAAGTGGCTTGAAGGATAAGGCTTGATGTTTAACACAGACATCCTTAGTGCAGAGAAATAAAAATACTAAATTATATTGTTCCCATATTTTCATATCACCCCAATTACTGGACCAATAACTAAGGCTGTGCAACATTCTTAAGAAAATAATTTGCTAGTCACCTGATACAAGTTTTCAACAATTAAAAATTGTGGCCAACAGCAAGACAATAAAGTACCAAATCCACAGAGGCCCTGTATAATCCAGCTTCGGATACCCCAATGTTGGAATTTCTAACAGTAAAAAGTGTACATCATCTCTAGATTGCAATTTACATTTGATGACCTGACAAATTTTTCCAATAACCCAGGCCTATAACAGTTTAATTCTGTCACATTCTCATACCATATGAACATAATTGGTCTTATTTGCTGTACGACTCCGACAAGCCATCTTTTCAGTGCTATCTGTATACTTATATCTATGCCAACAAAGTAATAACTTAATATATGTATGAAACTGTATTAGCACTGTAACCTTATTATTAGCATACCACTTAAGCATGAAGCTCCACTCATTTTCTGAGCAGTGGCAATGCAGTAGTTCATTCCATTTCTGATGAAACAAAAAGTTTTTGATTAAAACACAAAAAATGAAAATATTTAAGCAGAACTGAAATAAAAGCTTGTATTCTTCCCTTTTTGATTAAAAGTGTGTTTTTCACAGTTCAGGGCATTCCATACTATTCCAAGTCTTAAATAAAAGACCCGGGGTGGGTGTAGCTCTGTGCTGGTTATAGCAGATTAGCTAGAGAGCAATCCAATCAAATAAGGCCAATGGTGGAGCTCTGTGACTTCAGAACATGTAGCAAGTCACAGTTCTCTTAATCTGAGCTGCAGACAATTGACCCCAGGGTAGGTTAGAATTTCAGAAACTTTAGCTTTTACAATGGAGGCAGGGAAAATTGTAATTTGTGCACAACCAGCAGGGAGCAGCATGGGGAACAGAACTTAATGTATCATGGGGATTAGGGAAGTCACAAGAACTGTGAAAATCAGAAATGTATCAAACAAAGGCACTGGAATGTGACTTTAAGCAGGAAAATGGTAAGAAGAATATATGACTCTAACAGCAAAACTGGAATGAAAACAGCTGCAGAAAAGCAGAAGCACAAATCCAGGAACAGCAAATACAAGAATGCCACTACTGCAATCCCGCAACAGTCTATACCACCAGACAAGGCAGAGATTTACCAGTAACACTGTTTATGGAAAATGCAGTAATGAATGACTAAATTAAACCATAATCTGGAAGTATTTCACAAGTTTTCCTACAACTGAGAATGAAACTACAAGACTAAGACAAAGACCAAGTTCAAAATGGAAACAGCTAGCTTTTTCATGTAATTCTTCTTATGGAGTTAAAACTACAGTACAGTGTATGAACAATATTCAGCTCTTCCAGTATTTTTCAGTTCTCCTAGAACTACAAATGGAGCTACAAGACTAAGGTCCCAGAGCAAACTACAAATTAAAAAAGAAAACTGTTTTGGTTAAAACAAAGAAAACTGCAGAAAAGTGTAAAAAATCATAATATCATCTCTCATTATAAGGGCAATTGAAAATATTTAAGAATCATTGATATAAAAGTTTTTTTTACTTCCCTTTGTGATGAAAAGTGAGTTTCATACAGTTCAGGACTTTCTGTGATTCTCAGTCTTAAATAAAAGACTACATTTTGTAGACCAAGTTCTGCCAAAGCCAAACTACAAAAGACCAGATTGTATTCAATAATAGATCTGACTAATGCCCTATATAGCATAGGCAATGGGTTTCATCTACAGATGTTACTATATTCATAATTATCTAGTCGTTTTATTTATTTACATTTTGTGCCCATTGTATTGGCCTGGAACTTAACTCCTTTGCTAAGTCCCTTATATATTCACAACTTGTTAAACTGTAATTTCCTAGTCTAATTTGTAAATTAGTATGTATACTAAATGAGACAGTGTAACATTTGCTTATGTTGAATATCAAGCCCTTTCAACCAAGCCACTTTTAATTTGATAAAGATTAGCATTTAGATAGAGTAACTCATTGTTTTTTTTTTTTTTTTAATTCATAGTTTGCAGTTGTCTGCATACTTGCATACCCAACACTTAGAGAATATCAAGTTGAAAGTATTGGGCTCAGTATTGAGGCTTGTGTACTCTTGTTAAATATACCGCTCATTGATGTTGACTTATCACCTTTTACCACTACCACTTCCTTCCTTCCTAGTTATCTAACCATCTTTCTATCTGTCTTATAATGTAAGAGTTGACATTTAGTTTACACACCTTTTCTAATGTCTGCCCATGATGCTTTGTGCCTGACTCCTTAGATACATCAAGATTCTCCGTTGTACAACATATACATTGATCCATTACTCTTGAAATTCTATCACACATCCTAGTTTGGCACATCAAAGTTGAACACTCATTTGTAAACACAGATTGTGTTTGATTTAATTTAAGCAAAAGAAGCTGGAAACAGCGCACTCAAACCGCACTTTAATCAGGAAACAAAAATAAATCCACAAGTTGATCACACAGTCAGTAAACGCTTTAAAATCCAATACATGCGTTTTCGTCAGCCTAAAGCTTCGACTTCATCAGACAAAACTAATTAAGTGATTCACCTTTATATAATAAAATTCAAATGTAAAAACCAATGAAAAACATAGCATCCTGTTTAAGCCAATAGTAATAATAACAACCTAAAGAGCTCATTGTAATAAATCCTTAATTTACTAAAAAATGACAAAAAGAATCTGTTAAAACTTTCTTTTAAAATAGTTCTAATATATAAAAACCTTTTAAAATTTATTAAAACCATGTTATAAATAATTGGATTTCTTAAAACCAATATAAATAAATGAAGCTGTTTTTAAAACTGTTTGTTGTGTTGATGTAAATGCTGAATTGAGTTTGTGAATAGGAAAGAAAAAGCGGACAACAGTGCCATCTACTGTTCTTTAGGAGTAATTTGATGGATTTCATACTTTAATTGATCTCAATTTTAGAGCTGGGACTATTGAAATGCATTCATTTAGACCTGGTTGTTTATTGGCTTCTAATAATATTTGCCAATAAAGTTCCCTGTATTCAAGCCATTCTTCCCAGGGACCTCCTCTTGTTTCTTTTTTCACTTGTTCCAAAACAAAAAAGGAAAACTTAGCCTCCTTGCAGGTCTTAGTGTGTTTGAACAACGCATTAGTGTCCTTTGCTTTTTGTATTTCGTATAAATGTTCGTAAATTCTCCTCTTCAATACTCTTTCTGTTTTCCCAACATAATACGAACTGCATCTTGAACACGTTGCGAGGTAGACCACTCCCTGGGAGTCACAGTTAAATTGACCTGTACTGTATATATTAATGTCTCTGGCTTCAAGAAAAATTTCCCTTTTGTTAGAAATATAGGGACATTGTTTACAGTGCCCACAATGAAATGTTCCATGTGAGATGTTGCTGGAGCGTGTCCTCTCTAGATGGTAATAAATTTCTTTTGTTTGATTATTTTCTAAGACTTTTTTTATGCTACGTGCATTCTTGTATACCATTTTTGGTGCTTTTCCTTTTAAGTTTGGTATGTCAGAGAAGGAGATGAATTTTTCCCACTCTGTTAGAATCATTCTTTTTATCTTGGAATTGAAACCATTGAATTCCAAGACAAGTGCTGATTGATAGTCAGAATCAGCTGGGATGTTGCTCGTATTTTTATTTGACCGACCATCTGTGGTATGCTCACTTGTACCTTGGTCATTATTGTTGGTTAAACATCCCTTAATAGGTTTAAATTTGGTCTGTCTATGTTGTTCCACTTCTGTTCTGATATCTTTTATAAACTCAAGTGGGTATCCTCTGGCAAGAAACATAGCTTCTAAAATATTACATTCAACATAAAAGTCTTCGTCCTTACTTGTCATTCGACAACCTCTTACGAATTGTCCTTTGACAATATTTTTCTTGCAATGGGGCGGGTGTGCACTATTGAAATGCAGGAAAGAGTTGCAAAAGGTGTTCTTCCGGAATATTTTGGTTTCGAAGTCTTTAGAATTTTTGTTCTTTTGGACCTCGACATCCAAATATTGAAGTCTGTCAACCGAACAGGAGTGTGTAAATCTCAAATATGAGGTAGTGTTATTAATATACTCCAAGAATAAAGATAATTTTTCACTACCCCCTGTCCAAAAAATGACGATGTCGTCAAGAAAACGTCGATATAAGGACCAGTATTGTTGAAATTCTGAATTTAAAATATGATTCAATTCCCAACCTGCTAGAACAATATTGGCATAAGTAGGTGCACACGCCGCCCCCATTGCTACCCCTTTTATTTGTTGGTAAAATTCTCCATTGAATGTTAGGAAATTGTACTTCAAAATATTGTCCATAAGTCCCACTAAGGCGACCTTTTCTGTATGTGTTAGAGTGTTGTCCGTAAAAATCATATCCTCAAAGATACTCATCCCTTCATTGTGTGGGATACAAGTAAAAAGGTCTACCACATCTATGGTAACAAAGATCAAGTTCTCAGAAAAGAGATTTGATGTGATATTTCTAAGTAGATCCCATGAATCCTTTAATATATGTCCAAAATTGTTACAAATGTGTTTGATCTTATTATCCACAAATTTAGCCATAGGAAGCGTCTTTGAACAATCGGCCGACACAATCGGTCTCAATGGAGGGTCACTTACATTTTTGTGGACTTTCGGAATGCCGAATATTATTGGAATCTTTGGTTTAGGCACTGATAAAAATTTGTACGTATTATTGTTGATTGTTCCTTCAATAATCATGTGATCAAGTGCCATATCTATCTTTTGATAGGCCAATTGGACTTCATCCATAGAAACATTTCTATATTTACTCTCTTCACGAAGGATTTTGTTCATTTTTCCTTCGTATATAATGTTCTCCATTATTACCACTCCCCCTCCTTTGTCTGGTTTCATAATTCTAATTGATGTATTTTTCTTTAATTCTTCTAGTATTGTGTGTTCTTCTTCTGTGAGATTGTACATCATGTGGTGCTGTTTGAATTCTTTTCTAATCTCTTTTTCTAAAACCATCTCCAGGTTCTTTATTTGTGGGAGGAGTGGGGGGTTGTATGTGCTACGTCTAGTAAGAGCAAGATGTGGTTGTTCAATATTAGATGATACAGATGGTAAAATGGCTTGCAGGTTTACTTTCCTAAGAAACAGCTTCATATCTATTATAGTTTTGACTAAGTCCCCTCGGGTGCTGGGAATAAATTTAAACCCTTTGCTAAGGAGATCAAAATGCGCCTTGTTTAGGATAATGTTGCTAAAATTGTAAATAGAGAAATTATTAAAAGAATGTGTGGTGCCTGTGTGTAAAATCTCAGTTTCAGCATCAGTGTCTGATGCAGAGAGAACTAGAGGACTAGTAAATGGGGGATCAGTGGGGGTGGGGGGGTAGATGGTATTGGTTAGTACCTCCCTCTCCCCCTTCTTCCTCCCCCCCTCTGAAAATTCTGAGGACCTTGTCCTTTTCTATAGATGTTGTGTGGCAAATCTAAGTCCTCTAATGGAGGAAAGTCATTGTCATAATCTACAATGGCCCATTCTGTGTTCTTAGTTTGGACATTGTAATTGTTACCTCTCTTATTATCAGACTTATTTCTGACATTGTGTGCATTTCCTCTAAAAGGTGGTGGTGGGTAATTCACACTGTTCTTATAGTCATCCAAGTCCCTTTTAAGTTTATTAATTTTCCTTTGCTCTAGCGTTTTGCATTTTGTATCAATTTCTAACCTTAAATTGTAGTATTTGTCCTTTTCCTGCTTTATTTCAAAGAACAAATCCTGTTTAATGAAGTTATCCAGGGCCAAAATTTCTTCCTCTAGTTCTGCTAACTGTTTAATGTTTTCTTTAATGATGCGCCCTAAAATTTCAAGACCACATCTATTAAAAATATCTATGAGATCCTTATGATATGCAGTGCCTGTTTCAACATTATTGGGGTATTTCCAAACCCTGAGCCCCTTAGGTACGATATTGTGTTTGATGCATGTTGTTAAGTATGAATTCTCAATACATAACATTTTGTATTTATACATACATTTATAAAGTTTATCTAATTTAACACAGTAAGAATCACCATCCTGTGGTGAATCATCGTCTCTTGTAGAAAAATTGCATCCACGCTGGTTATTTAATTTAAGCCCAACATTCAAAAACATTTACCAGTTATTTAAGTAAGGCTAATAAGGCGACAGCTGGAGATGTTTTTTCTATCAGCAGCTTTCTAGAAAGGAACTAAAAATTATTTAGTCCAGTCATCAAACTAGTCCTCTTCCCAGGATATCATTAAACATTGTGACTTTCTGACCGCACCTGCTAGGACAAGGGGATAATTCCAGGTTTCATTTGTAATGCTGAATTAGAGACTGGAAAAATATATTCTCTTAACATTTATATAATAGCTGTTAAACAGTCCATCAGTCTTACAGGGGGGTCCAACTATTAAGCTATACAATGAAATTGATCCTGTAATTTTAGGCATCTTTCTCTTAGAGTTGATGGACTTATATAATCTTTTCTTCTTGTCAGCTTACTAAATCAGTTCAGATTCAAATGTCTTTGTTTTTTTTTTTGCCTGAAGTTTTCTTAAAATTGCGTGATGACTTTCCTTAGCCTTTTATTATAGTAATCATGCTCATACTGCTTATATAATTTTATATATTCTTTTATTTTTCTTTACTGGTTTCCTCAGTTTTGTTCCCCACAATGGTTTCCATGTGGATATTATTGTGTTTTTATACTGTTGTTACTTTATAAAGGTGCTGTGCATATTATTCCTAAACATCTTTAAATGATTATCTGCATCAGTTTTCTTATCCCAAGGAAATAATGTTATCTAATTAACCAATAATTTCTTATTCAGTTTGCTCGTGTCATTACATGTTACTTTCCTGTTTATGGATTTTCTTTGTAGACAATTGAAATTAATTAAATCATGGTCTGAAGTCCCTAAAGAATGTAGGCTAAGTCAGTTACTAAATTCTCATGATTCACCATTACTTAATCCAAGTGGTTATTTCCTCTAGTTGGGACATGAACCATTTGCCTGAAGTAATGTGAGAATTTAAACAATTTAAACAGTATCTTAAAAATAGCCCTCATAACGAGTCTTATACTTGTCATTTATAATTCAAAGTTAGGACATCTCCAGGAATTATGCTGGGCTTGTTCTCAGTTGTATTATCTAAATTTTTAAGAAATGTAATATGTTTTGTACTATTAACAGTAGGGCTTCTGTATGCCACCATTGGCCTAATATTGCTAATGATTATATTTATTCATTCAGCATGTTTAAGTTTTATATCTAGCAAGGTTTCAGTGATTTGTGGGCTAATAATATTGCATCACTTTTGTCACTTGTCCGTCTCTGTTACAAATAATAAGAAGGCTTGCGCTTTCATTCAGATGCTTTAATATATACAAACATATCAGGATGGATAGCAGCATCTTAAAATATGAACAAACTAACAAAGATAGCTTACATGCATACATGTTCACATCTCAATAGTTAACTACAAAATGGCAGTCAGGCTCACACATGCTCAGTATTTATTCTCTAGTTCAAGCCCTTGGATAGCTTTTTAAAGGTATATATACACACATACTGATCTACAACTTTCCGGTCTGTTTTCTCCTGGATTGTGATGTAATATGATACCCTTATGTGTTAGCTTGCACCTTCTGTCTGTAAGGTAAACACCTTAACCATTAGGCCAACCCCCCCCCCCCTCTACCTTGTTGTTATTAAATGCATTTTCTATATGTCCCCTTTGTTCTTTAGCCATGGGACGTCTACAAATTATAACATTTTATTTTCAATTTACTTTGATAAAAGGGTGTAATTTCAGAGAAGGTTATTTCTAAGTTGTTCTCTCTACATATCTTTAACATATGTGATTTTGTATCATTTATGTGTCACACAGGTACACAAAATAAGTCATTTTATTTTATTTGTTATTTTATTTAACATTTGTTTACTGGGAAAGTCCATTTGGGACAGAGCCCATTTTCAGCAGAGGCCAAAGGAGAAATGCTCCAGACACATTTGTTTGGAATTAATTATATTATTATTAATCATTAATTCATGCTGCTGCACAAATATTGGTATATGTGTTTGACTTACATATACTAGTGTCTGAAAATATAGCACCAACTCATCTAACTTTATTCTCCTTAAGAGGACAGTAATCCATACTTCAATCACCATACTTAACTCATTCACTCCAATGGAGCTCAGGAAGTTTGCACTGTAACTTCCAATGGGCGGAGCTTAAGCCTTTTGACAGAATCAAATTATGTCCTCACATTTCAAACAAATGCTCATATCTCTGGAACCATAGGGGTTACAAAAGAAGTATAAATGGCAAACTCTTCAGCACAAACTATTTTTACAGTGGTAGTATTCTTTAGATTCTAGGTCTTAAAACTGAATTTTATAAGTCACAGTAAAAACAGTAATGTTACATTTGTAATATTTTGTAAACAACTTAAAATATCTCAGCAACCACTCAAGTTATACACATACTGTCAGCAGCATTTTATTCTACTAGCTGAGAGTTTTCGTATGAGGCTAAGGAGCTCTGTCTGTGTTACTTGGTTGTTGATATATTTAGAAAAATGTGAAAATTATATCTATATAAATTAATATAATTAAAACAACAATTAACATCTCTTTACCTGCACTAGACAGAGGTCAAATTATTCAGTTGAGTTTGGCATTGTTTAAGCATCTTTTGAAACTTTGTACATAGCATTGGTTTGGAATTAATGATGTAAATATGAACAAGCACTATTTGACACCTAGACGCGTCAGTAGGGGATAACTACAGATGCACCTAGCGGTGTCTCTTGGATGTAATGAGTTAAAATTGTGTCCCATAGAGACATGTGTGCATCACCTATTATAAAGATACTGTCATTGCCTTTATTCTTACTACTTTTATTAATCGCTGAAGTTCTTTGATCTTAGTTTCCTTATTCCCTCTTGTGCTGTTTATGTCTGACGTCTGATGTAAACATTAACACTCGCTCATCTTTTGTATATAACAGTTTCCATCTTTGTTTTGTAGATTTCTGCTAAATAGTTTTCTGTCTTTCTTTTTCCTTTTTTCCTTTTCCTCTTATAATTGCCTTTTCATGTATTGCAGCATTTTGATCTGACTTTGCACAACAACATTTCTATCCCACTATAATATTTTGTACTATACTTCCGCGAGATACAGCATTAATAATTGAATTGTGGTTGATAACATTCTGTCTAGTTTCATCCTCTCAGTTGTCTGTTTTGATTTACTTATCACTGTTGGCTGAATTGTGACTGGTGTAGCATTCTAATAATTCTGTGTTTATTGTACTTAAATTGGATACATTAGTGTGATGATCTTGTATTAATGAAATATTTAATGAGTCTGTGACTTCTAAATGAGATCTTGTATTACTTAAACATTTAATGAGTCAGTGACTACTAAATAAGATCTTGTATTACTTAAACATTTAATGAGTCTGTGAATACTTACTGATTAAACACGTTTTTGATAATCACTGTAAGATACCAATTTTGTGGAGTAATGACGTCTTCACATATGGTCTCCACTACTTCTGCTTCTTTCTCTTCTTCCTGAATTGATAAGTCCTCTGTGGTGAGAGTACACTCCTACACTGTCAGATAATGCCTGTTGTGTTTCTTTTAAAAAGACAGCCTGTGTTTTACTGTTTTTTTCTTACTTTATTCTTTGGTTTTCTTATTTTTCCAACTTTCCTTTTATTACTTTCCAAGATATACCTACTAATTTGCTTATTACTTCTGTCCTTGTCATCAGTATTAACCCTAATTTGTATGTGCCCCTTTTCTTTATGATAATTCCTCAGTATATCCTGTGTTGCTGTTGTGACAAAAGGAGGTACTTCTAGCACAGCTAGCTGGAATTTTGTAAAAAAAATATGTCATTGGTGAATATCAAAATGATTTATACAAGATGCTTGTGTTAGAAGTGTATTATTATGTTTGTGTTTAAAAGGTATTTGTGAAGTGCTTGTGTTTAAAATGTATCCACAGTGTGCCCTACTGGAAGAGAACAGAAATGCACATGCACTAATGTAACTGTTTAACTGTATATGCTTTAGCAGAGGAAACTGGATGATTAACCTCAGTCCAGCAAACTTTAGAAAAATATCTGAAATTAAATCACTTTATAGGCTAGGCCATAAAGATGCTATCTCACGGGTTGCAATGCAGCCAGAGACAGTCTGTACTTGGAAGCTTTATATATTATATTTGGGGTGAACTAATTGCTACTCTGGAAACATGAAGGAATGCAATTGCTTTATGACTTCCAGCACCTGCCAAAGAACTGAGCAAAAGCCCTTGTGTGTGTAGTTTAATAGGCAAGTGCTAAATACTGCCAGCTACCAGCAATAGGGGTTTGCATGAGAACTAGAAGTCAGATTAGCAGAAATTATGTCAGTCTGCAACTATCCCAGCAGTAGTATTTTAGATATAGGTTCATAGGTAGGTACTAGGCTATTGGCCCTAGGGCCTATATAAACCTAGCCAAACGGTTCCCTGGCTTTTGCCACCCAAGAAAATTATTTTCCTGTGCCCCTGTCAAGCAGAGCCACAGAACTGATCACCTGGGTGAATTTCCTATCTCCCATCCAATCATCAAGATTTTTATGCAAGAGTGCTAATGAGGAGCTTTGTTTGATATAGATAGGTAGTTTGTTCCAGAGTATGGGAAGTGTCTGGGACAGGAATCTATCCCTCCAGCATGTTCTGTTTATTGTGGTGACAAGGTTTAGGTCCCTAGAGCATGTAGCTCGGACGGATTGAGATTTCTTTAAGTGGAGCATGTCCAACAGCTCTGGGTTTGACATAGCTTTGTATGTTAGGCAGAGATCGCCTCTGAGTAGGCGATATGTGACAGAGTAAAGCTGGAGATTTTTGAGACGGTCTGCGTAGGGCATCTGTTTGAGGCCAGTAATTCTCTTTGTGAGGTATTTCTCTGGCATTTCCAGTTGTTTTAGATGTCTTGTGCGGTACAGACCAAAAAGGACGTTGTACTCTATAATGGGTCTAATGAGTGATGAGCAGAGTGGAACAATGACCTCTTTTTTTCCTGGATGAGAAACCCTTTGTGATGTGGTGTGCCACGTAGAAGTATTTCCTGACTACTGTGGTGATGTGATTATCAAAGGAGAGACTACTGTCCACCTGTATCCCAAGGTCTCTTATCACACTTTTGGTGTTAAGTATATTACAGCCTATGTTGTAGTTCATGGGTACAGAGTTTTTACCAAAAGGGATGACAATGCACTTTTTGGCATTGAGCTTGAGGCCATGGCTTTGACACTAGGAATCTATCTCAGTGAGGACCTTTTGTAGGATGTCCACACCGTTAGGAGCTTTGATTTATGGCTCCTAGTTTGCAGTCATCTGCGAACTGTTAGCCAAAGACCTCCTGTGTTAGCCTGTACTTCAGAGAAGTAGATACCAAACAGGAGAGGACCTAGGGCTGAGCCCTGTGGTACTCCACTTGTCACTGGTCTGAAGTTGGATTTAGAGTCTGCTACTTTCACAATTGGCAACCCATCTTGTGACATAGGGATTTTTACCTAGTTTAGTGAGTTTATCTATAATTCCAGAGTGGGAGATGGTGTTGAAAGCTTTGACGAGATCTAGATAGGCTGTGTGAACCACATTACCCTCATCTATGGCTTTGGTGACTGCTTCAAAGAAGTCTATCAGGTTTAGGAGACATGATCTGCCTTTTACAGACCCGGACTCGGTAGGGTCCTGAGTTTGGAGATTACCAATATCATTGTTTATAAGCTCCATGATGATACGTTCCATAGCCTTGCAGACCAGGCTCGTCAGGCTAATGGGGCAGTAGTTCCCGGGGTCTGTGGTGGCTCCCCCTTTGTGAAGTGGGATAACCATTGCTGTGCACCATTCAGTGGGCACAAAGCCTGAGGTGAGGCTATGATTGAACATGGTACTTAGGTGGGGTGCCAGTTCATTCTGTAGTTCATGTAGAACACAGCCTGGGATGTTGTCAGGTCCCATGGATGCTGTGTTCTTGGCTTTGGAGAGTGTGTGTTTTTACCTGTGCAGCCATGATTACAGGAACTTTGCATTCTTCCAGTATAGAGATGGGCCCTTTAGGTGATGTGAGAGGGGTAAAGTTAGCACTGAACCTATCTGCCAGGATGTTGGCAATATCAGTTGGTTCTGTATATTTAGTGCCATTGTGCTGTAACTCAGAGCAGATCTGAGTGTTGCCATTGAGATTCTCAACATAGCTATAGAATGCTTTGTGGTTGTCTTTAGAATCAGTGGCGATTTTGTTTTCATAACTAGCTTTGGAGGATTTTATGAGGGATCTCAGCTTTTTACTGAGGCTGACCATGGAGTTCCTCCAATCATGGGATTTTACTCTTCTTTGCAACAGTTTCTTTCTTCTGTTGTAGAGTTTGTTTATGGCAGGGGACCACCAGATTGGCTTCCTTTTTTTGGAGGATAGCATCTTGGTTCTGTTAGGGATTGCACGATCTATGCACTCGTGCAAGTGCTTATAAAGTGCAGTTGTATAGGATTCAGCAGTCTTACCGCTATTGTCCCTCAGCATGGGTGTCATGAAGCTTGCCACTTCTGTCTTAAAAAGCGTGAAGTTGGCTTTGGAGAAATTCTTTATAGTGGTTTCCCTAATTGGGGGTCGGTGTGGGATGTGGATGTCTAGGGTGATTTGCTTGTGGTTGGATCTGACCAATGAGGAATTGACCTCTGGTGTGGAACACCGGTTGCCCATGTTGGTAATGACCAGTTCTAGGATATTGCTGTCTCTGGTGGAGGTGTGGATAAGTTGATCCAAGGTGTTGGAATTTATGAATTCCAGAAAACGTTGAGCACAAGAGTTGGTACATGAGTAGTTTTCCCAATTAATGTTGAGGTAGTTGAAATTGCCCATTATTAGGGTGTTAAGTTGTACCCTAATATTTTCCAGTGTATCAAGAAATGAGGAGTGGGAATCCTGGGGCATGGTGGGGGATCTGTAGCAAGCTAGAGTTTGGATTGTGGTCTTGCCCAGAGTTAGTTGCACTTGGATAATCTCGAATGCATTATGCTGAGCAACTAGCCTGAAGATGTGGATATCCTTAATGAATATGGACACGGCTCCACCTTTAGTGCTTCGGTCCAGGTTAGGTGGCCGAAAGGTGTGGTATGAATTATAGCCTGGTAATGCAAGGGTGCTGTCTGGAGCCTTGAACCAGGTCTTTGTCACTGCACAGATGTCGATGTTCTCCATTTTATGGAGTGCCTCGAGTGAGTGCATTTTGAGGTTTACACTTCTAACATTAAGTAGCATTACCCTCGGATTTTGCTTGCTTGTACCTGTTACGGTGGTGAATTTGTCATTTGAATTTTGCCTAAAAAGGCACTATAGGGGTGGCAAGAGCCTTAGCCAGTATCCGGAATCCCAAGGATAACAGGTGCAGGCCATCTCTGGCAAAGCATCGTGGTTTGTCGATCATGTCATCCCAGGCAGACAGATACTGGATCCCCTTAGAATGACACCAGAAGCTTAGCACATTGTTGAAGTCAATAATTTTGTCCTTGTACTGTGGTATCACTCTGGGTGATGGCAGGATGCTACTCAGGGCTAAGGTCGTACCTGCCTGGGCTACAAGATATTATTTTGAGAAGTCTCTTATAGTGAGACAGAGCATTCTGTATTCTGTCTTGGACCTGACAAAAAGAAGAACTATTCACCACATCATCTGACTTGCTCTGTTAGTAAGTTACTAGGGAATAGTATAATTCTCTTAGATTCAATCAGGAATATAATGAAGGTTAGGTTAGGTAGTATTTTCCTTTATTTGTTTGAGACTGTTCTTCAATGTCGTTTTAAATATTTCCTGTGATTATGAACTCTGGAGTCACTGTGAATATATATTTAATATTGTCTTGTTCTTTTATTATTTATTATTAAATATATTTAAACCTTTCATTGTGGCTGAACTTTGTAGAGATATTTAAGTTTTGAGAGTACTTGCATATTCATTTGGTGACACTGTGTGGGCCATTCCTAACAGCTTTGCTCTTGGTCAAACTACCATTTGTATTAATATTAATTTCACTCAATATACTAGGTACCCTTGGAAGAGCCTTAATGTAGCTGGCTAGAAAATCTGTGCCGGCCTTTACCAGGTGTGTGTGTGTGTGTGTGTGTGTGTGTGTGTGTGTGTGTGTGTGTGTGTGTGTGTGTGTGTGTGTGTGTGTGTGTGTGTGTGTGTGTGTGTGTGTGTGTGCAAATCAAATCTCAAAGAGTGCGTGTGTCAGCTACTTGGGCAGGGACATGAAGCACTGGCTGGACAGAGAGTGTTGTAGGACTTGGCATGGAACCCTGGCTAAGGACTCAACTCTATAGCTGTGCCAATGGGGAGTCTTATTGGAGATCTAGAGAAAGAGAGAGGAACCAGCCCCAGACTGACTGTGTTGCCTGTGTGCTCTTAAGGGAAATTTTGTTTGATTGTACTTGATGTAGAGAGCTGCATCTGGAAATACTCTGTGTGTACTTATCTTCCCAGTGTACATCTCCCCACAGGTCCCAGTGGTGAGGATTGATGCTTCTTGATTACTAGCCCAGAGGTGGAATATCCATGTCACATATTAATTGGCAGTGGTGGGTCATCATAGCTATCATCCTGCAATGTATTAAGTGTATATACGTCTAATCATTCTCCAATAAACCTTTCAAAGTATGTACAGCTATCTTAACTTTGTCATGAGCAGTGGTCAGCATTACTCTCTGTATTACTGTTCAGTATGTTTTGAATGTCAAAACATCTAATGCTTGGTTTCACTATCTTAAAAGAAATAAAGTACCTAGAATGTACTAATACTTGTACAAGCAAATCCTCAAGCATATAATTATTTAACAAATCTGTTGGCACAATTTAGCTCCAAAGAAAATTTGCTATCAGTCAGACTCTCACTATTTTAATATCAAAATATTATACAACTAAGTCCCTTAAACTCATTCACTCAGCATTATTTAAATATGCTTTTGTTATCTTGTCATTAAAGTATGTTATATGATTGCTCAATGCATGTGTTAAAGCAAAAATGGAGTAAATATTACTATTAACCAGTATATTAAAACAATGTTAAAATCATACTACAATTAACCAGTATATTAAAACAATGTTAAAATCATTTGCTGAGTAAATAGATGATAGAGTATGATGGAGTTTACAACTTTGTTGGTCAGACAGAAATGGAATATTTAAGATTTGTTGCAGTAATCTAATATTCAGAGAACAATATGTGTAAAATAAACAACAGACTTTCTCACTGTTAATGGCATCATTAGTATGTAGGTTGTTGTTGTGTCTTTCGGCTTTTCCTGGTTAGGGGTCGCCACAGCGGAACTACAGTCCACTAATGATTGGCAGTAGATTTTACTTATACAAATAACTACATTTCAGAAATTTTTTGTAAGAAAACTTATAGTAACAGTTTGTTGCATTATGATTGTAGGTCATCCATATTTACAAAAGAGAGCTGTTATAAAGGGACAATTTGTGAGAGCAGCTAGAATGGTCAGCAGATGGAATAGTTTCATATTAGAATGTGACTTACTTAAACCATGTTCTCACATAGAGGGTACCCTGACTTTTTGATAGATGAAGTGATTAATGAGGTTATCACTAAAAGGGAAAACTGGCATTTATAACCACTTTTAGTAAGTAGAAATATACCTTCTGTCACTGACTTTTATCCCTTAACATCTACGATTAACGAGAATGAATCAACAGCTGGGGATATTACTGACACAAAGAATGAAGTCAACAACATTGTTAACAACACTAATCACAATAATCATAATAAACATTTTATTTGTAGCTTTATTACTACTTTTAATTCAGACAGTTTTTTTGTTAAGAATATTCTACATAAAAATTGGTCCCTCTTATTGAATGATCCTGTGTTGAGAAATAAAGTAGACACTTTTCCCACTATAATTTATAAGAAGGATTATAACCTTAAGAGATGTTTTGAGACTACTATTAATAATAGCATTAAGGGTTACATGTATAAGTGTAAGAGGTGCAAATATTGCAATTTTATATTAGAAACAAGTGGTGTTTCCATTAATAATTATTGTATCAGGATTTTGGGGGAATTTAGTTGCCACACCGACAAAGTAGTTTATTGTGCTCTATGCATACATTGTACTTCCTTTTATGTTGGGAAGACAGAGCGGAAACTCAAGGATCGGATGGGGGAACATATTAAAGCAATAAGGGACAATGTTCATACAAATACATTGGCAAAGCATGTCAACCTAAATCCTGCACATTCATTTAAGTTCATTATTTTGGACACCTTGAAAAGTAACAGTGGGGGGGGGGCTTGGCCAGTTATCCTTCAAAAGATGGAATTAGGATGGCAAATGCATCTTAGAGCACACACATGGCCAGGGTTAAATGGGTCCTTATCATTAGGTAGCGTGTTGAGATTAAAATCTTTGGAGAGATGACACTTATTTTATATATTCTGATTTTTATTTATGATTTTTATTTATGCACTCAATATTAAAACATGAATTGTTCTACAGAGAGGTATTATAAATGTTTTTAGAGTATTTCATAACACATTATATTACCTTATAAGATCGCATTTCCTTGTTCTGTACCTTGGTTTGCATATGTTTTAATGAGGGGTTTGTGTCTTTTGTCAATTGGAGGGAGATGGACAAATGAGAATGTTTTTAGTAAACAGGAGAAGGTTTTTAAACTACTGGAAATGATGTTTAATTTATCGGAAGAAGTTTGTCACAGTTACAAATGAAAGCGCTTATCCTTACATGTGTTTGAAGACTTATTTTTTACCATTTGGATTTTACTTCAGTAAAATTAACTTTACCCTATCGCCTGTCTGGATCCACATTCTTGGTTTTTTTGAACTTCCCTTACTGCTACAACACTCACAATGCATGCAGCTGATGAGTGAGAGCATCCGTTCCATTCCTGGTGCAGGGACAGGTGAGAAAATGGTATGCAAACATGGCAACAGAGAAGTAAGGAGTAGAGGCAAACACAGACTCCCTGGGTTTGTTTTCTGAGGAGGAATGGAGATACCTGGCATAAAGAATTATGAGGGTGACCAGATGGAGGACAATGAAGATATTTTTCAGTGCAATTTATTTATGGAGTTGAAAGGATAGAAGCAGGAAGAAGTGATTATCGACCATCAAGTCAGGAGGGTTGCAGGATCGCTCATTGGTCAATCCAGTTGATCAGAGTGAGCCAGAGACAGGGAAGAATTTATCTTGGGGTGAAATGATGAAAAGAATACATAAAGAGAATGAACAAGAACTTGAGAGAAAAAATATTTACAGAAGTGTCTGGACAACAGAAGGAAGAAGAAGAGGGAGGAAGAAGACAGAAGCAATGGAAAATAAATAGAAATGTAGCTAGAATTCAGAATAAAGAAGAGCAAGAAATGAACAAGTATGAAATATGGGCTAAGATAGTTGTGCCTTTGGGAATCAAGGCACAAGAATTTTTATTTTGATTTAAAGGGAATTATTGTGACATTCTATTTGAGACTGCTGCAGTACTACCAACTGTTTTGGGAGATTATGAAAAAAAGAAAAGACACGTATCCATGGAATTAATATACTGCAAGGACTTTCTTTCCTGAAAAAAGTTTGCATACAATTTTGAACAGAAACTGAAAGGAAAACTGTTAAAAATATTTATTAAAAAACTTTTGCAAAAAATGAAGGGCATTCCTAAAGTATTTGATAACAGAGGACTTTGGATAGGGGCTTGCAATAGTAATGTGATTTTGAAAATGGAAAATGCAAAAAATTGTATATATTCCTAGCATGATTAATATTGAACATCATAGAACTGTTAAGTATTGGAGACAACCAATTTCTTTTTGAGGGAGGGGGGGGGACATTTTGTAGGGAATTGTGACAAAAAAATGTATCTGTGGGAAGATTGGTCTTGATGCAGAAATGTGCAATTAAATGTTATAAATGCAGACAAACAGGTCATTTATGGATGGATTGTGAAAAAGGGAAAATACAGAACTTAATAAAGAGGGACTGATTAGAGAAAAATAAAACAGCAAAGAGCAATAGCAACAAAAATACAAAAGGGAGAGTACATACACTCATACACAAAAAGAAAATAAGATTGATAAAAAGGAGAAAGGGAGATGTAAAGTTGATCAGATATCAGTGATGGAGAAGATATAGATTGGAAATAGTTAAAAATAAAAATTCCAATGGCAAAAGTGTTAAAGATAGGAAAAGGAAATTCCAAGATGTGAGTTTGAAAGTAAAAAGAAAAAAAGAAAAAGAAATGAGATGGATAAATAAATAATGCATTGCAAATTAAGGAAAAGAGAAGCAATAAATCTTAGAATTGTCTATCAATGTCAAGAGTATAAAATGTAGTGAGGAGGATAATCGAGTCAAAATGGTGTAATAAGTGTGAGATAGATTTAATAGTCTTAGAGGATGCTAGAGGTTTAATTAAAGAGGAAGAGGACAAACACAAAATTTATAGATGGGCAGTATAATACGGAATTTGGCTAGAAACATGTTCAGGGATAGCTATATTATGTAGTATGCCAATGAAACATTGATAATACTTTAATTAGCTTAAGACTATTAATAACAGTTGTGTTTATGTGGGAAGGAAAAGGTTGTAGATTTAGCATTATATGCTTATCTAATATATAAAAAACAAAAATGATTTCAAGAAATGTTGGACTATGTCATAGTAAACATTGATGTTACAATAACAGGAGATTTTAATTGTGACTTAAGGAATAAAAAGCAAAAAGAAAAATTAGATAAGAAAATAATGAAAGGAATAATACAATGTGGGAATTTAGAGTTATCGAATATGATAAAAGTACATATTGAAGAGGACAACTGAAAACAGAAACAGTTTATTTTGATTCCTAAAACTATAAAAATAGTAATAGATGAAGAGGTAGAAACAGGATTTTCAGATCATTTGGCTATATGGGTAGAAATATATAATTGGGAAAGGAGTAAAGAGAATAAATAAAGTAAAGAGTAGAAGGGAAAAAATATAATGGAGTTATAGAAAGATAATTTGACTGTGAGAGATTTTTACAATAACTATTCAAAATGCCGGATAATATTTAAAGAGAAATATAAAAGAAGGTATTAAATCTGGGAAATAGAATAAGGTGAATAGAAAAAGACAAATATAGAGAAACACAAACATCTATATTAGAAAAACTGGATAGAAATGAAGAGGAATATATTAAAGGATGAAGAGATTTACCAAAAGAATCAAGAAAAAATAGGAGATGTATTACATAAACAAAACACTTTTACTAGGAAAATAGGAAGAAGAATTGCTATATTTGAGTAAAAATGTAAAAGAACAAACTGGTATAATGAGAGAAATGAAAAATAAATATAGAATAGCTGAAAGAGAGCAAAGAAATATTATGGATATTATTGTGCAATATGTTAAAGAGATGGTAAAAAAAGAGAGATTAAAAAAAGAAATAATTGGAGAATGAAGCAGTTTACAGAATAAATGAATAAAGAATTGGAAAAACAAATTACAATTATGGACTTAGAAATATACTGAGGAAAATATATAAATTCAATAGTAGGATAAGATGTATAGTATATTTAATGTATAAGAATTTGACACAATGGCAAAACAAATTTTTGGTTAAAGTGTTTAACAAATGTCTAAATTATAACATTTGTTATGCAGAAATGTGTAGGGGAGTTATGAGATTTATATGGAAAAAAATGAGAGAAGAAATAAAAAAAAACTAAAGACTAGTAATGATGCATAACAAAGATTATAAGATATTTATGAAAATAATGCAACAGAGACTAAAGCATAGATTGAAATATGTAATAGAAGAAGGCATTTATGAGGTTAAAGTTACAGGAAGCCAATAATTACTGATTATAATTAGGAAAATGGCAGATGATATCAATAAAGAACAAACGGAAGCAAAATTAATGGTGTCTGATATAAACAAAGTATTTGATTCAATAGAACATGAAATATTGTGATAAATAATGTAAGTATATAATTGTTATAAACAAATATATTATGTGAGTCAATGTATAAAAATACTAATATTAGGATCTTAATAAATGGTTGGTTAAATGAAAAAAAAACTGAGATGAATACAGGTTTAAACAAAGATGTCCAGTGAGTAATATTTTATTTGTAGTGGTCATGAACTATGTAGTAAAAGAAAGAAATGAAGAAATGGAAAATGTTTAGTATATACAGAAAATGGACATTTCATATCCAATTATTATGATATATGCAGATATTATAGTCTTAATGATTAAAATAGAGAGAAATGAAAGAGGCAATTATATACATGCATAAAAATTGCAAGAAGTTGGATTAACAATGAATAGAGAAAATGCAAGGGTTTTGGAGACTAGGAACAGTTAGAAGGAATACAATTTGGAAGAAAAGCATTATTAATATTAGGAATTCAGTTTGGTGAATATATAATAAATGATCAATGGGAGAAAACTTTTGAATGAATTAAAAATAATTAATGTTATATGGAGGAGGTATAGATTATCTTATATGAAAAAAGTACATTTAATTAATGCAATGTTGTTGTGTCTTTCTGCTTTTCCCGGTTAGGGTTCGCCACAGCGGAACTCCGGTCCGCTAATGATTGGCAGTAGACTTTTACGTGCCAAGTTGCCAGCCCGGACGCACAACCTTCAATGAAGGTACACCCATTCATGCATGTCTCCACACACAGTACGCTCTGACTGACAATCGAACAGGGCAATGTCTAACTGGGAGGCGACAACGCTGGGAAAATTTTCACGCATAGCTAACATGTATATGATACCAACAGATCTGGAGAAACAATTTCTTGAAATAATCTTTAGATTTATATGGTGATCTTTGATGAGTCCTGTCAAAAGCAGAGTACTGTACATGAATAGGGAATAGGGGACTAGGATTATTAAATCATGTAGTGCATGGCTTCATTAAATTTATATAAGGTTTTGAAATGGATAAATATGCAAGGAAAATGCATTGGTTGTAAGAATATTAAAACAGAAATATGAAAGACAATGTTTCTTAATGAAAACAAATAAAAGAGAATAGGGATGAATGTAGAGCTAAAGATCTATACAAAATAAAAATATGGAAATTGAAAGTAGAAGAGGTAGAAGAAAATAAAAATATTTAGTATAAAAACATAATGACACAAAATTATGGAATAAGTCCATTGAAAAATTTAACAGCTGTAAAAAAAAGAATAAATATGGGGTACAGTATGGGTTGAATGTCAAGATTGCCTATGGAGGTTGCAAATAAATAAATTGCCAGCAAAATTAAAGATGTTTTATAAAAAAGTAGGTCAAAGGACATGTTATTATTGTAATGAATTAAAGAAAGTAGAACATATTTCTTTACAGCTTAAAAAAGTTGAATTAGGGGAAAAATGATGGAGGAAAAGAGTATTAAAGGCATAAGTGATTGCAAGAAGATAAGTGTGGATATGATTGCATGTTTTTTATAAAAATTATAGTGAGGAATATGTCAAAAATATAGATAAGAAAATGTTTCATATTATTTGGGCAATATTGAATGAAAGACTGAATAAAATTTTGTTGAATAGAAATCGGGTAATACCAAATATTACAAGGAAAATCAAATAGTGGTTGTGGAAAAATGAGTAGGGGTCTATAGAAACAGAAAAATGACAACGTAACAAAAAGAGGATTGTATGTGGATGGAAGATCATAGAATCATAGGAGGTTACTAGGCTATTGGCCCTAAGGCCCTTATAAGCCTAGCCAAGAGTTTAGCCCATGTTTATACAAGTCAGCACCCAAAGCCCCTGTCCAGCAGGGACAGGTGGAATCCTAGGGGTGTATTTTATGTTTCCCAACCATTTATCCAGGTTGCGCTTAAAAAAGGATAATGAGGTACTTTGCTTGACTTGGAGAAGGAGACTATTCCACAGATGGGGGGAGTCTCTGGGAGACAAATCTGTCCCACCAACAAGTCCTATTGACATCACAGACCAGGTTGAGGTTGCATATATATAGGTTGCTTGAGTGGAGCTTGACTTGTGGATATGCAACAGTCTCATCAAGGCGGGGTCTGTGATTGCTTTGTATGTTAGACAGAGGTCACCTCTGAGGAGTCTGTATGAAACTGAATAGAGGGACAGGGCTTTTAGACTATCTGTGTAGGGTAGGTATTTGAGGCCCTGGATTCTCCTGGTAGGGAACCTATGTGGTCTCTCCAGCTTTTGCATGTGCTTTGTGAGTACATGCAGAAGGGGGTTTGTACTCAATAATTGGCCTTATAAGGGAAGAATACAGGGATGTTATGACTTCTTTGTCCCTGGATGAGATACCCTTACTTATGAGGTGGGCCATGTAGAAAGCTTTCTGTACAACAGAAGCAACATGGTAGTCACCAGTCAGGTTGCTTTCAACCTGGGTGCCCAAATCCCTCACTACTGATTGTGTAATTAGGATGTTGTTATTAATGTGATAATATGTGGGGATGTCACTTTCCCCAGAGAGGATGATGATGCATTTTATGGCATTCAATTTGAGGCCATGTTTCTGTCACCAGTCATTTGTTTGGGTGAGACCCTCATGGAAGACATCCACGTCACTAGGGGAATTGATGACTGCAACCAGTATGCAGTCTTCTGCAGACTTGGTCAGCCATAGCCCACTGGTATTGGCCTGCACCTCAGAGAAGTATATCCTGAATAACAGATCAGACCAATTCCTGGAGTATATCACTCATTATGGGTCTACTGCTTGAGGTGGCTTCCCCTATTTTGATTAGGTGGGTTCTGTCAGGGAGCCAGTTTGCTACCTATCTGGTAACATATGGATTGATGCCTAGTTGTGAGAATTTATCAACTATGCCAGAGTGGGGAATAGTGTCAAAGGCTTTGGCCAGGTCAGGATAGTCAGTGTGCACTGTGTTCTCCTCATCTATGGCTTTGGTGATTGTCTCAAAGATGTCAACCAGATTTAATAAACATGACCTCCCCTTGACAAACCCAAATGGTGTGGAGTCAAGTGTTTGGAGGTTGTCATTGTCCCCTTTAATGAATTCTATGATAATCCATTCCATGGCCTAGCATATCAGGCTAGTTAGGCTGATGGGTCTATAATTTCCTGGATCGGTGGGCGCTCCACCTTTGTGTAAAGGGATGGCAGTGGCTGTCCTTTTACAAAGCCAGTACTCAGGCTTTGGTTGAATAGGGTGCTTAATGGGGTTGCAAGTTCATACCGGAGTTCATGTAGGGTGCAACCTGGGATGTTATGGTGGAGTGGGTATCTTTGAGTCAAATTTGGGGGCCTGTAGCTAGCTATGACATTCATTTTTGTTTTTCTCTTTGAGTATGGACATATCAGTGCCTCCCCTGTAAGTGTTTGTTTGCTTCTTAGAAATGCATCATATCAAAAGAGACTTCAAGTCCATAATGCCATGTTTTCCATATGAAACAGCTAGACGTTTGTCCAGCTGTTGTTGTGACCCAGAGTCATCATGATTATATCTTTTTCCTGGACATACAAAATTGTTGAGGGAGCACAGGCATATCCCTGGCATAGCTATATTAGAACAAATCTCAAAATCAGGAGCTGTTATTTCTAAAAATCTGGACTTTCTTGTAAAAGCAAAAGGTCATTTAAAATAATGCATAACTAAGTGTAATTAAACTTATATATTGTAAGTTCAGCCATAAAATACTGCAGTTTTTATATATTTTTGTTAATATTTTAATTATCTTTCTTTTAAAGCTTTACATTTACAACTCGTCAGACTTTAGAGGAGAAAGAAAAGAAATTTGTACTGATGTTGCTGATTCAACGTCCTGGGATTTGCCATCTCTGATTTCCATCTTGGTAGTAAGAGGAGGGTAAGTGGTATGCATTTCTCTCTATTAATTAATGTGATATAAACTATATTGTCTATGACATATTTGCCTTCTATCTCTATTGTTAGTTTTCTTCATTTCTGCATTTCATCTATATCAGACCAACACGCACACCTCCTCGCTCTCTCTCTCACACACACACACACACACACACACACACACACACACACACACACACACACATACACACACACACACACACACACACACAACTATCTAAAAATATGAACCTAATACAATGTGCAGTGTACATTTTGATACATTATAAGTGATCGCAGTAGACAGTAAATTCATAGATATCAAGTCTATTTACTGCACTAAGGATTAATGAATGCTTCAGTTTCAGTGTTCAGACACAGATTTTGCAAAATGCTGAAAATATAGAACTGTGAAAGAAAAACTTAAAAAGTTTTGTTTTCAGGTGAAAATTAAAGAAGATCATTGCATTTCAACAAGTGGATCAATTTTCCAAACATGTGTTAATTCAATTTCCTTTTGATCTTGTAATAAGTTAAATTAGCAGACTTCAGAAATGAAATGCATGGGGGCGTGGCCAAGGATGAACACAGGATAGCAGCAGATTTCTTCACCTCCACCAACATAACTACACTGACAAGAAATAATTACTTTAAAATTCAACTAATGTAATAATTTTCTTTCTAAAAACGTTTGGAATACTAGTATCTTGAATAATATCTAAAAAAGAAAGAAAATTTAAATAAATTTCCTGTCAGAAATCTTCTTGGAAATTTCTCTTTCATCACCTCTGCTCAGAATGAGTTCCAGTAAGGCTAACAGTCAGGATTCCAGCATCAAGAAAGAGCTTCAGTCTTTACTATTAACTATTCAGCAACTAACAACTAACATGGACAGACTGGATGTTAAAATTGATAACTTTATAGAAAAAAACACAAAACAAATGGATTTGTTACATCAAGACTTACAACATCAGAAAGCCCAGATTACAGGTATAGAAGAGACTCTTAATGATATGGACAACAGAATTCAGGAAGAAGAAATTAACATTGAATTTTTATTGAAACAGAACACACACCTTCAATCCAAAATAGATGACCTTGAAAACAGATCCAGGCCTTAATAATATAAGGATTTTTGGACTGCCAGAAAATATAGAAGGTAACAACATTACTTCCTTTTTAAATACTTGGCTTCCCAAAACTTTAGATCTGTCAGAAGCATTTTCTTTTGGTATTGAAAGAGCCCATAGGTCTTTATCTAATTCTAATACAAATAAAAAGTATCCTAGATCAGTTATTGTAAGATTTTTATCATCTTATGACAAGGAGATGGTATTAAAGGCTGCATGGGCTAAAGCTCCTATAAAAATTAATGAGGCAACTGTGCGTTTTGACAATGACTACTCTTCCTTGGTAATAACAAAAAGAAAAGTTTTTTTGCCATTAATAAGAGAGCTTAAGAAAGCACAGTTCAAAACTCATCTTTTATTTCCTTCCAAACTAAAAATCTTTTTACCAGATGGCCCTAGAATTTTTGAAGACTTGGACTCTGCTTTGCTGTATATTAAAAAAAATAAAATATTAGATAAAATAGAAGATATAGAATGGGCTAGCCCTTCGTTAAAGAGGATGGCAACAGGAACTTCTTGGAAGACTTCAGAGAAGCAAAAAAGACTAAAAAACAAATGACATGTTCTATATTTCTTTGAACTCTTTAATTACAGTTACTACATTTTCAAGAAAGCCACAAATATCTTAAGGATTTATTCAAAGTTACTTTTTGTGTGCAAAGAACTGATTTTGTTTTATAAATAATCAATCTTTCTGAGGAACAAATAACCTGTTATGAATTAACTTGTTTCTCTTTGTGATAAAGAGACCTAAGGTTAGTAATTTGATACATTTCCTTTCTCTTCTTGTTTTAAATAATGGCATTCTCTTTAAACTATACATTCAGTGAGGGGTGGGGGAGGGCAGGGAGAGAGGTTTGATGGAAAATATGAAATAAGGGGAAAAATAATTTATTAGTTTTTTTAAATTATTTATGCTGTTTAAATACTGTTGCTAAATATTATACCATGACTTAATTACTTAATACATGATTTCAAATAATATGTCATGATATAATTGCAGTTAACTAGAACTAAAGTAGTAGAAAGTAATATGTCTCATGTTCCACTTTGTTAAAACAAACAGCAAGTAATATATCTTTGTAAAAACAAACAACAAGTAATATATCTTTGTAGATACTCTTTGTAGGTCCTTTTTTTTTTTTTTCTCTCTCTCTCTCTCTCTTATCTATAAAATTATATGCTTCTGATAATACTGATATGTGTATGTAATAAGATCTGTATGAGAAAATGAAATGGGGCATATAAAAATAAGTTGTGTTTATGTTAAACAACTGTAGGCTTGGTTTCACTGTCATAGAGACTGTAATGACTTTTAAAATGCTTCGAGAAGGTTTTGCACTGTTTAGATTCATTTGTATTATAAAATGAATGCAGTCACTTGCTTTTACTAAAATTCCCGCCAGAATGTTATGGGAGACAATCTGGGATGTGGGTTTCCTCGTGAATAGTGTCCTTGAGTCGTTTTAAAAGCTTCAACACTCAGAATACATGCAGAGAAGCTGAAAGCAGCCATTTTGAACTTTGACCCCTGATTTCACACTGACACATCGCAGATCCAAGAAGTAAACTGTTTCAGGAAGTAGAACTGCTGTAAATGTGACTTTGTGATGAAAAACAAACTTTATGACACCTAAATGTGAGTTTTCTTTATAATAACTTACTTATTTAAGATGTAATTTATAAAATATAAAAGTTAAAATGATTTTAAATGACTTAATATGACATAGTAAACTAATGAGATATTTTAGAAGGCATAGAAGGTAAAACACATGTACACTTGTTTTTGAAAGCTTATATGACTGCAGCACTTTAATGTATATAAATGCTTATGATTTAAACATATGTAATGTTATAAATCATTTGCCTTGACTAACAGACAAGTACATGTATCATTATGATTATATTTTAGAAGAAATTGTCATGTGACATATTTTAAAGCTGCAGTTCAGATATATAAAAAAGAGATGGCTTTCATCACAATGATTTATGTATAACTAGGAATCAACATTGCTGTGCAGTATGTTCTTTTAACTTATGCATGAGAATAAATATTTATTTAATTGGCAATAATAAATATGAGAAGGAAGCTTTTGGTGCAAGTAACTTAAAGTTTTAAGAGCTTTTAACTGTATTACTATGGCAGAAAATGGGAATACCTTATTATAAGTAACGTCTGAACCATAATAGCCTAAGATAATATATGTTATTGAATTCAAATGAACATAAACAAATAATAAGAACTTATTCTTACAAACTTTTATTAAACTACCATATAGATATTCCCCTTTTTTTTCCTCTCTCTCTCTCTCTCTTTCTCTCTCTCTCTTCTTTGCTCCCTTTATCAAGATTGTTAGAATGCTATTTTGATTATGAGTGTATTATACAGAATAGATGTACATAGCAATATTAGTTGTTTCAAAATGTTTTATATGTTTATATGAAGCTGTTATAAAAATTGTTTAGCTTTGTTATAATAGATAATCAAGTTAAATGAGGTTAACTTTAGTTAATAATAGTTAGTATTGAATTAATTTGGTGGCAGTTGAAGTACTGCTGCTTAGGATAGGGGGATAACTTGAATGGTATTTGCTACTCGAAGTTGGAGTTTTCAACTCCAGGCTGGGTGCACTGTTTAATCCAAACATTATTTTCACCTGATTATTGTTGTATGTATATAGTTTTGACATCCACATCACATTTTATAAACTCATTGTCACTACAAATAAAAGTAAAACTTACACAAAATTCCATAAGATTTTCATTAAATACAGCTATAATTAATGGAACACCTAAAGGAGGAGACATAATAATACTTATTTTGTTAATTATTATTCTGATTATATGTTTTATATGTTCATAGAAGTTAAATGGTATCTCTAAAAGGAATTTCTTTAAACATTAATGGATTGAATAACCCATGTAAAAGGGCAAGTTTAATGAGATATATTAATTTGCACAGAGCCAACTTAATATTCCTTCAAGAAACACATCTCCTGAAAAAGGATATAGATAAATTAGCCACTAATAAATATACAGTCTTGGTTAGCTCAGAACACACACAGAAAAAAAGAGGAGTGGCTATCTTATGGAACAAAAATATGCCCATACCTAAAACTATTAAGTCTTATAAAGATGATAAAGGAATGTTTTGTATGGTTACAATACAGATTAATGGGAAAGTATACACATTAATCAATGTATATTGGATACCAGGAATTGGCACTAATACAGTGAAACACCATCTCAATAAGATTATATCATTTTCTATAGGAGATATTATTTTAGCAGGTGACTTTAATTGTATCCTACATGAAAAAGATACTACTACTACAGAAAAGAGGGAAATTACATCGAATGCAAAACATTTAAAGGATTTTATTAATTTATATCATTTGAATGATATTAATAATCAGATAGATTCTAAATCATTACCATACACTTTTTTTCTAACAGATATAAAACTTATTCAAGAATAGATAGAGTCTTTATTTCTAACCAAATGGTAACAGACTTAATTAATTCCAAAATCATTTCATGTCCTATATCAGATCATAATTCAATTGTCTTTGAATTCATGGTAAAGAGTACTTATAATGTCCAGATCAAAAGAATACCAGCATACTTAACTCAACTAAAGGACTATAAAGATTATATACTTACAGAGGTGCAACATTTCTTAGACTTAAACACTACACCTGATGTCTCCATTGTTTACATTTGGGATGCTTTAAAATCATATTTGTATGGACAAAGTATCAGATGGTATAATAATAAAAGGAAATCCTGGGACAAAGAATTACTAGATATTCAAAGCAAATTAGACTCATATAAACATAATAATAAAGAAAATATTATGGACAAAAAAGTCATTGAGGAAATATATAAATTAAATGAGAAATACAAAGAAATTTTAACTCATAAAGTCAAAATAACATTAGAGAAATATAAGTTTTTGTCTTACTCAATAAGTCCCAAATATTTACATAGACTTAAAAATAAAACAAAAAGGCTGAATAAACAAAATCATATCAAAGAAATTTTCTCTCCAAGGAAAAAGAAGAATGTTTCTAGTTTACCAGAAATATTAGATGAATTTAGAAATCACTTTCTTAAAATTAATCACAATAACATTAACATGGATTCTAAAGATAAAATAAAGAAATTTATAACTACAAACATGAACAAAAAACTTAATAAACAACAGACTAAATTAATAGATAAAGATATTTCATATACAGAGGTTATTACACAAATAAACAAACTTAAATCAAACAAAGCACCAGGTAATGATGGTATTATACCAGAGATTTATAAAATTCTTCCTAAAAGTACTTACTCATTAATACATAGGGTTTTTATTTCAGCTCAAAATGAGTTAACAACTCCCCCATCCTGGCAATACACATTTATTTCACCAATTTTAAAACCCAATAAAGACCCAACCAGATGCACTTCATATAGACCTATTTCATTACTTAATGTTGACTATAAAATGATTATGAGTATTTTTGCTGACAGATTAAAGACAATCATTCCAGGTATAATAGATATAGATCAGACAGGCTTTATTATAAATAGAAATACTTTTGACAATATAAGAAGAACTTTAACGTTAATTGATTATGCAAACAGGAAAAAAAAAGACTTAACACTTATTAGTCTTGATATAAGTTCAGCATTTGACTCAGTAATTTGGGACTACTTGTTTATCTTATTGAAGTGTACACATTTCTCTGATGCATTTGTGAATCTAATTGAACATCTATATAAAGGAGCATTGGCTTACATTAAGATAGGAACATATGTCTCACAAAAAAATACCCATATTAAAAGGTACAAAACAAGGGTGTCCACTCTCTCCACTATTATTTACTTTAATAATGGAGCCTTGGGCTAATTTGATTAGAAACAGCACTGATATAGTAGGATTTGATATAGATGAAAATACAATATCTAAAATTCAACTTTTTGCAGATGATGTTCTAATTACATCAGCAGGAACTAACTCTTCTATGCAGTCATTATTTGATAAAATGACAGATTTTAAAAATATCTCTGGTTTGATATTTAATGAAGAAAAAACTAAAATATTACCTATATACACACGAAAAAATGTCCTCACTAATGATTTTCACAAATATATACCCAACTCAGGTCAGATAACTTACTTAGGTATAATATTAACTAAAGATATTAAATCTATTATACATAATAATTATAGTAACTGTCTTCATAATATACAAAATCATTTCAATAGTTGGAACAATATGTTTTTTACCATGGAAGAGAGACTCACAATTATTAAAATGATAATATTCCCTAAGATATTATATTTAATACAATCAATAATACTCCCACCTACAAAAATAATTATTAAGAAATTGAATTCACTAATGTTAAATTTCTTATGGGCACCTAATAAACCTAGGATTGCATTAAAGAAACATACTAATAGCTGGTCTCAATGGGGCATTTCATTCCCAGACTTTAATTTATATACTATCTCTTCTATTATAAAAGTTATTACTTTGTTAATAGATCAGTCATATGTTGCAAAATGGAAGGATTATTGGGAACTAATTAGCATTCACTTCATGAAAATCTCCTTAATACATAAAAATACTTTTGTAAATAACCCCATGTTATGGCTATTGAAGGAATTTTGTACTTCATCTATTACACCAAAATATCTAGCTAGTTACCCATTAAATATTATTATTAGATTTCGTGATTTTATATTTATGCATCCTAAGTATAAGGAATGGAATTTTATCCTATTCCCTATAATGTATACACAAGGTATTCTCTTATCAACCACCTCTGAAAGAATTCTTTTAGTCACAGAGAATGATTTAAAGTATTGGTATCAGTTGCTGTCTGACAACAAAGTAAAAATTTAGACTTCTTAAAGCAAGAATTTGATTTGAGAGAAACATGTTGGTTAGAAATTCAGACTTTTAGACAACATCTTATTAATAAACTTGATTTAATGTCTTTAACAGTTAAAGAATCTGTCCCAATTCTGATTGATTACTTGATATTAAATTTACAACATAGGGTTTCTGATAAAGGTAAGCTCTCACACATACATAAAATTATTAGAGAAGAAACTCATTACAGTTCAGATACTTATTGGAATTATTTTATTTCTATTAATGGTGAATCACCAAAACAACAAGATAAACAATATATATTGGAATCTGCTTATAAAACTACTTCTTCTATTAATTGGAGACTTTTTACTTGGAAATTTTTACATAGATCTTTCTATACACCTTTAATGATGAATAAAATAAATAATAAAGACAACTTATGTAAGAGATGTAATGTAGAAATAAATGCTGATTGGGCACATATGTTTTATGACGGTATAAAATTCAAGGAATATTGGATGTTAATCAATGATTTTTTGCAGGCTCTTTTCACAGATAATTTCATTGTCTCTAAATCACTTATATTATTTAACACTCCTGTTCCTAAAAGTGTTAAAAAAGTTAAACTTCCCTTGTTATGGTCTATTCTAGCAGTGGCTAGAAAAATAATAACCAGAAACTGGATTTCAGATACTCCTCCTTCATTTAATGAATTTAAAAATGTTATGACAGAAGTGTGTCATATGGAATTAACGACAATAAAGTCAAGAACTACTAGAAAAATGTCTTACTATACTATATGGGATACTTTACAAAATCTGTTAAAAAAATCTTAGTTTCATTAGTAAGACATTACAGTTTAATCAATTGATTTGATTTGTAGTGGATGTCTCTGTAAATATTTTGGTTGTTTTATTAAATGTTATAACTATTTACATTTTAATTGCTTGTATAAGATTGTTATGATATTTATTTTGTATGTTAAAAACAATAAACTTGTTTAAAAAAAAAAGAAATGAAATGCATGTTACAATAGAAAAGTAAATTACTTCATCTCTAACGATAAACAGTGTTGAAGTCCTGTAATGCATAATATTACTTTATGTAATTTATAGGTCAAGGATAAGAACACGAGCCCACAAAGTGATTTCAAGGCAAGCGATAGGATAGGGCTGTCACAGCATCAATTTATGTGCAAGACTGTAATGGTTTTGCCAAGGAATAAGGCATTTCTTTTCATCATGTCAGTAGCAACAAATTATAAAGTTACTCATTATAAAGGACAGTTGGTGTGTATGGGGTCAAATCTACTCACCGTCAATCAATTATGAAGGGCAGATGATACTGTTGGGGTTGGAATGTCACCTCTGCCAACTAAAATATGAAGAAATATCTAAGCTGATGTAAGATGAATCGTCTGCCTGTTCAAACACCACTGGTATCCTGCAGATTAAAATAAAAAAGAAAACCTAGTAGTTGATTGGCAGCACTAAACTGGTTACATACATTTAATGTTTAACCTTATCTTTATGGCAAGGTTTTTGGTTGAAAATGGTACAAGAAAGACCATCTGAGCTGGGAATTTCTGGTTAAAGGCTTATAGTGCCTGCATATTTGATCTGCTTCTTACTGAAATTGGTACACCTTGTTTGCTGTAGCATAGACTAGATCCAGGCCTGCTGAATCTAGCTTTGTTTGTATAACTTGAGCACTAATCCAGGCATTCTTTAAAGTATTCAATTGTATTTATTACTGCTTGGTAGTAACTTGATTAAAGTGTAGCTATCATTCTAAGTCTTTTGGATTAAGCACTTGGGCTTCAGACCAGTTGTTTTACATTAGGAAGGTTTGTAGCCTGCACTGTGGTGGCAGGACAGGTAGCTTACATCCTTCTAAGTTGGGAACTGCTGATTGAGGGCTCAGTGTCTCTTACTCTAAAAGTGTATTAGTTCTGGTTCAAGCACTTGGGCTTCAGGCCAGTTATTTTACATTAAGAAGGTTCGTGGTCTGCACTCTTGTGGGAGGAGAGGCTGGACTCTGCCCTACTGAGCTGGGAATTCCTGGTTAAAGGCTAATAGTGCCTGCATATTTGAACTGTTTCTTACTGAAATTGGTAGACCTTGTTTGCTGTAGCATAGACTAGATCCAGGCCTGCTGAATCTAGCTTTGTATGCTTGTTGTTTGTTTGCTTGTTATTTCCCTGAAATGCTAATTCCACCTAAAATGCAGCTTTTCAGTGCTGCTGTGGATCCCTAGTGATATCTGCATTGCTTACTGCACTTATTTCCTTTTTTCACTTGAAAGAAAGTTACTGTTTGTCATTTTTGCATTTAAGTTACCTGTAACACATTGCATTTAAGATACCTGGCACTTGCTCACTAAAGCAATTATATAAGTCAGCACTAAAAAATTAAAAGCACTACACCCTCACAAACTCCCCTTGAGTACCTTGTTCCCCATTGACCCTTTTTTTTCAATTATAAAGGAATTCCCAGTACTATTCTAGCATGTCCAAAGGTCAGTTGTCAATCTCCTCTCCGGTCCAGCTGGTGAATCTGGGAATCTTGAGGCAATGTTACAACTGCCTCATGTATACAGACAACCCTCTCCTCCTCCCAACAAATTCCAACACATGTGAGAGATGCAACAATATAGCCATACTGGAGGCTAAGCTCTCTCAACTCAGTACTGGTGAAACCAGTCAGGAGGAGAAGGAAACCACACTCACTACAATTCCAGTTTCACATAGACCTACCACGACAGCAAACCAAACACATAAACACACAAAAACATACTCGGAGGCTCTGAATAAAAATCTGCCTAAGCAGCAGAGACCTCCAAAGCAGACACCCAAGCAACCGCTAACCCAAAACAAAACACGTGCAACACATAGCTCACAAAGCCAGTGTGCCGAACAGTCACAGTCCTTAAGGCTAAACAACACACCTGATACACTTGTAATAGGTGACTCTATCGTCAGGCACACTGACGTCCCGCTCACCAGGCTGAACAAGGAGAAGGTCACGGTGAGCTGCCTGTTGGGCGCTAGGATCCGCCACATAACACAAGCACTCAGGTCACTCCAAGGCAAGTACAAATATGACTCAGTCATTGTCCATGCTGGTGTGAATGACCTGAGATGTACCTCACTGGACTACATGAAAAGAGACATAGAGGAGCTCTCTGAGCATGTAGCCCAGGCTGGTATGACCCTGACCGTGAGTAGCATCTTACCCTCACCAAGAATGATGCCACAATATGAAGACAAGATGATCAATTTCAACAACTGGCTTAAGTATTGGTGTCATTCAAAGGGGATCCAATGCCTGTCAGCCTGGGATGACATGCTCGACAAGCCACGATGCTTCGCTAGGGACGGCTTGCACCTGTCACCCCTGGGCTTTCGGATATTGGCAAAGGCTCTTGCTACCCCATAGTGCCTTTTTTAGGCAAGGCTCAAAAGACAAACCCACCTCCATAGGTATCACAAGGGATAAGACACTAAGAGTAATGCTACTCAACGCCAGAATTCTAAACCTCAAGATGCACGCACTCGAAACTCTCCTTAGCATTAAGAACATCGATATCTGTGCAGTAACAGAAACCTGGTTCAAGGCTCCCGAGAGCACCCCAGCACTTCCAGGTTATACCTCATACCATGCTTTTCGGCCCCAAAACTTGGACTGAACCACAAAAGGAGGGGGAGTATCAATATTCGTCAAAGATACCCACACCTCCAGGTTGGTTGGTGGCACAGCACGAAGCATCAGAGACTATCCATGTGCAACTAACAGTGGGTAAAACTGCCTTCCAGTTTATAGCCTGCTATAGATCACCCTCCCAAACCCGGGAACCCCACTCAGCCTTCCTGAGAACACTGGAAAATATGAAGGTCTCTCCAAATACCATTACATTGGGCGACTTCAACTACCCAAACATAGACTGGGAGCATTACTCTAGCTCCAACACCCTAGCCCAAAGGTTCCTAGAATTTATAAACTCACATGCTATGGAACAACTTGTTACCACTCCCACAAGAGGGGAAAACATACTGGACCTGATCATCACCAACATGGGGACTCTATGCTCCAGACCAGAAGTGTATCCCTCACTGGTAAGATCAGACCATAAACTAATCTCACTGGATATTCACATCCCGACTCCACCCCCTGCCCTGAAAACCACAGTGAAAAACTTCTCTAAAGCAAATTTCACACTCCTCAAAACCAAGGTGGAATCCTTCAAAGCCCCCGGGCCTGTGGAAAATACAGCCCAGACCGCAGAATCCTTTATAAATGCATTCTATGAACACCTTCAGGAATGCATGGATCATGCAATTCCAAATAAAACCAAGACCCCAATCCTCCAAAGGCAGACGTTCTGTCTGGTGGACCCCAGCCATAAACAAACTATACAATAGAAGGAGGAAGTTACTACATGATAGAGCAAAATCCCAAAAAGGGAAGGCATCTCTGATCAGTATTAGCAAAAAACTACTCATAAAATCGTCTAAGGCCAGCTTCGAGAGAAAAATTGCACAGGATACTATGGATAATCACAAGGCTTTCTTTAGTTATGTTAGGAACCTGGGTGGGAATTCCCAGATATGCTCAGAATTAGTCCAAAATGACAAAAAATAGACCGAACCCACAGACATTGCCGACATCCTAGCTGACAGGTTCAGCGCAAACTCCCCCCCCCACCAAAAGGGCAAATATCTATCCCAGCAGAGTGCTGCCCCCCTGACATCTCAGATGCTCAGGTAAGAGCTGCCCTCTCCAAAGCAAAAAACACAGCATCAATGGGACCAGACGGTGTCCCGGGCTGCGTCCTACATGAACACCAAGAAGAGCTAAACCCAAACATAAAACTACTGTTCAATCTCAGCCTTACTACAGGATATGTACCCAAAGAGTGGCGTACAGCAACAGTGGTCCCTCTCCACAAAGGTGGTGCCTCAACGGATCATGGAAACTATCGCCCCATAAGCCTGACTAGCTTGGTCTGCAAAGCTATGGAAAGGATCATCATGGACCTCATAAATAAAGATATTGGGGACCTACAGACACTGGATCCTACCCAGTTCGGCTTTGTTAAGGGCAGATTCTGCCTCTTAAACCCGGTTGATTTCTTTGAAACAGTCACCAAGGCCATTGACGAGGGGAAGGTGGTCCACACAGCCTACCTGGACCTCGCAAAAGCCTTTGATACAATACCCCACTCGGGCATTATAGATAAGCTCACCAGCTTAAATATAAACCCCTATGTCACTAGATGGGTTGCAAACTAGCTCAAGGACAGAACCCACATGGTTAGAATTGCTGGAGCCATGTCAGACTCCAAACCAGTTACAAGTGGCATCCCACAAGGCTCAGTCATGGGACCTCTCTTGTTCGGTATATATTTCTCGGAGATACAGGCCAACACGGAAGGACTGTGGCTGACCAAGTTCGCAGATGACTGCAAACTGGGTGCCATAATCAACTCTCCAGCCGACACAAACATCCTCCAAAAGGGCCTCATAGAAACAGACAACTGGTGCAAGAGCCATGGCCTCAAGCTTAAACCCCAAAAAGTGTATAGTCATCCCCTTTGGCAAAAACAAAGTGCCCACAAATTACCACATAGGTGGTAATCCATTAAGTACAGAAGAAGTAATTAGGGACCTGGGGACCCAAGTTGATAGCAATCGATCATTTGACAACCACGTGGCCAAAGTGGTTAGAAAAACATTTTATATAGCCCATCTAATCATGAAGAGATTCACATCTAGATCAGGGGAGGTCATCATGCCTCTTTACTCATCCCTCATCAGGCCCATAATTGAGTACAATGCCCCTTTTGGGATGTACCTTACCAGACACCTGCAGCAACTGGAAAGACCCCAAAAGTACCTCACCAAGAGGATCAAAGGGCTCAAACAGATGCCATATGCTGCCCGGTTAAAGTAACTCCAGCTCTACTCAGTGGCATACTGCCTGCTCAGAGGCGATTTGTGCCTGACGTATAAAGCCATGTCCAACCCGGAATTAATGGACATGCTGCACCTCAGAAAATCCAAATCCCATCGAGCTACACGCTTGATAGACTTGAACCTCTGCACTGAAATAAATAGGACATGCTGGAGGGACAGATTCATAACCCAGAGGCTCCCTTCACTCTGGAATAAAATCCCAGTCCAGGTTAGGCAGAGTCCCTCATTGACTCTCTTCAAGAGGAATCTTGATGAGTGGATGGGAGATCGTAGCTTTACCCCAGGTATCACTTCTGTGTCACTGTTAGACAGAGGCACAGTATACTAACCTCAAAAAAGGGCATAGCAAAATTAATTTAAAATGGGTGGTGAAAGCCAAACACACTCTGGCTAGGCTTATAAATGCCCTAGGGCAGGTAGCCTAGTATGAACCTATGAACCTATCTTATTTATCCTGCTAAAAATTAATACATTAAATTAATTATTAAGGACCTTGGTGGTGACAGATGGTATATTAAAAATAATGACTTTTCTTCCCACAAAAGTCAGCATGTGCTTATTATTAACAGTTTTGAAGACAGTAGCTTAAGCTGTCCCTGGCAAAAATAGACTTTCCCATTGAATACTACCATGTCTGCTCATATCAGAAGATGGAATGCCAAAGATTATGTTCTATGTCGCAGAAGTATGTAGCTAGAGATATATTTCTGATAAAGTAAGAATATCTGGAACATGCAACCACTCCTTTTTTACAAAAGCTTCTAGTACGTATGTTAAATGTAAGATCAGAGAGTGTTTCCAAAAATGTTCATGGGATAAGACCACATTTGGTACAAGTGGATAGTTATCGCAACTAATTTCCGTGTTGTCACAGTTATTGCATTTAGATAGGAAGAAAATATACCAGCACAAATGCTTATTACATGATCCAGGAAGTCAAAGAACAATTCGGCTTCACATGAAAGAAAGCGATCTTAGATTGTAAAAGCAAGCCAATATATCTCCATACTTAGAAAACAGTAGAAGTATCATGTAGATCTATCTATCTATCTATCTATCTATCTATCTATCTATCTATCTATCTATCTATCTATCTATCTATCATGTAGATCTATCTATCTATCATTGCTGGAGCCTTCCTGTGTCCTGACAGACTGCTCTTCAAACTATCTGGAGATATACAGAGCTAAGTATATTTTTCTGGCACTTCAGAGTTGTGTACTGTTAATTGTTGCTTGATTAATTTTATATCATTGCTGGCTGACTTAGTTGTGCACTGTTATTTTTGCTTCACTGTATAGTTTTTCAGATCTCTGCTGAAGGTGTTGTTTAGATTTGGAGGCTTTTGCAGTTGCCTGCCCCCATTGTAGATTTGATCTGGGACCCCCCCCCCAGTCCCATCTCTTTACCTCATTCTACCTAATAGACTCCTTCTGCACTTGTTTTTAGTCATTTTTAATTTAATTGCATTTTTTAAACTGTTTGGTCTAACATTGCTATATACTCAAGTATGCTAGCTTGCACTGCATTTAGGGTTGCTACCTGTCCCACTTTGCGAGGGACAGTCCCTGTTTGGGCAGTTGTGTCCTGACAAAAAATAATAAATATGGCAAATGTCCTGAGATTGTAGGACATAATTATGTCCCATAGTTTATGTAATAGTTGCATAAAATAGTTATTTCTGCATCTAAAATACCTAAATGTTACAAGAAACAGAATAAGCAACTAAACTGCTACAAGAATAAACTTCTGTTTAGGCAGACAAGTTAAGTTCTATCCTTTGTACTGACCATGGGTATGTGTCGGCCTGTTAAATCTGATGTGTGTCCCGAAAATGTCCCACTTTGGCCATTTGAAAAGGTGGCAACCCTGAATGCATTTGAATTGTTTTTACTGCTGTTTTAGCTACTTTTCTGTATAAAAAAAAATCTAAGCCTGTTTCCTACCTTTCCTGTAACTAGTGTAGTCCAGATTCAGATTTGCTGTATCCAAGACTGTATGTAAGCTTCTGAGCCCCCCCCCCCCAAACTTTCTGTGTTGGAGGGAAGCCTTCTAGCTTATAAGTGGGAGTGGTAAGCACTAGGTAACCTATCTACCACATAAGGAGTGGTTCTGGCCCAGAAATTGTAGTTATTGGCCATTTGGGCAGTTTTTCCATCTCTCTCAACTTTCTGATTTAAAAGCCCACATTTGCACTTGTTTCCCCCTTTCCTGTAACTAGTTTAGTCCAGATACAGATTCTTAGTTTTAGCACTTGAATTTGCTTATTCGTGATCAGCACTTGTTCAGAACTTGTAAGCACTAAATAACCTACTAATTACTACAGCACTCAACCTTCCTCATTACCTAGAGGAAAACAGTTTGGTACTTACTTTCCTCACTTGCTTAAAGAAAAACAGCTCTTGTACTCACTTTCCTCACTTATCTAATGGAAAATAGTTTTTTATTCGGGCATGTCCAAGGATCAGCTCCCAGTGTTCTCTCCTATCTATCTGATGAATCTGGGCATCCTGGGGCAATGTAGAAATTGCCTCATGTACACAGACAACCCTCTCCTCCTACCACCCAACACTACAACCTGTGAGAGATGCACTTATCTAGCCAAACTGGAGGTAAAGCTCTCTCCAACAAAGACTGAACTTGACAATCAAGAGGAGAAGGTAAACACTTGCACCACACCACACTCATCACATAGTCTCACTAAATCTACACCAAAATCCACACATAGAAACACAAAAACATTCACGGAGACTCTCAATAATAACCTGCTCAAGCAACAGAGACCTCCAAAGCAGAATGCAAGCAACCTCCACCCCCCAACACAACCCAAATGACACATAGCCCGCAGACTCAGTGTACCACTCAACCACAGCCAATAAGGCAAAACAATGTACCCAACACACTAGTCATAGGTGACTCTATAGTCAAGCACACTGATGTCCCACTCACCAGGCTAAACAAGGAAAAGGTTACTAACAGCTTCCTGTCAGGTGCCAGGATCCGCCACATAACCCACGCACTCAGGTCACTCCACAACTAGTAAAAATATGACTCTCATTGTCCATGTTGGTGTGAACAACCTGAGATGTACCTCCCTGGACTACATGAAAAGAGACATGGAAGAGCTCTCTGATCTTGTAGCCCAGACAGGTATGACCCTAGCCCTGAGTAGCATCCTGCCATCACCCAGAATGATACCGCTGTACAAGGACAGAATGATTGACTTCAACAATTGGCTAAGCTCCTGGTGTTATTCTGAAGGGATCCAGTATCTGTCTACCTGGGATGACATGGCCGACAGACCACAATGCTTTGCCAGAGATGGCCTGCACCTGTCACCCCAGGGATTCTGGATACTGGCTAAGGTTCTTGCCGCCCCGATAGTGCCTTTTTTAGGCAAGGTTCAAATGACAAATTCACTACCGTAACAGTAACAGGCAAGCAAAAACTGAGGGTGATGCTACTCAATGCTAGAAGTCTAAATCTCAAAATGCACCCACTCGAGGCACTCCTTAAAATGAAGAACATTGATATCTGTGCAGTGACTGAGACCTGGTTCAAGGCTCCAGAGAGCACCCCTGCACTACCAGGTTGTAACTCATACCACACTTTTCAGCCATGTAATCTGGACCGAAACACGAAACGCGGGGGTGTGTCCATATTCATTAAGGATATCCACACCACCAGGCTAGTTGCTCATAATGCATCCGAGATTATCCAAGTACAACTAACTCTGGGCAAGACCTCAGTCCAAATTGTAGCTTGCTACAGATCCCCCACCATGCCCCAGGATTCCCACTCCTCCTTTCCGGATACACTGGAAAATATTAGGGTACAACCTAACACCCTAATAATGGGCGATTTCAACTACCCCACCATTAACTGGGAAAACTACTCATTTACCAACTCTTGTGCTCAACATTTTCTGGAATTTATAAATTCCAACGCCTTGGTTCAACTTATCCACACCCCACCAGGGGCAGCAATATCCTAGACCTGGTCATTACCAACATGGGCAACCGTTGTTCCACATCAAGGGTCAGTTCCTTGTTGGTCAGATCCGACCACAAGCGAATCACCCCAGACATCCACATCCCACTCCCACCCCCACCCCACCGACCCAATTAGGGAAACCACCGTAAAAAATTTCTCCAAAGCCAACTTCACACTTCTTAAGACAGAAGTGGCAAACTTCACGACACTCATGCTGATGGACAGTAGAGGTACGACTGCTGAATCCTACACAAATGCACTTTATGAGCACTTACACGAGTGCTTGGATCGTGCAATTCCTAACAGAACCAAGATGCTATCCTCCAAAAAAATGAAGCCAATCTGGTGGTCCCCTGCCATAAACAAACTGTACAACAGAAGAAAGAAATTGTTTCAAAAAAGAGTAAAATCCCATGATTGGAGGAACTCCCTGGTCAGCCTCAGTAAGAAGCCTTGATCCCTCATAAAATTCTCCAGAGCTAGTTGCAAAAACAAAATTGCCCTGATTCTAAAGACAACCACAAAGCATTCTATAGCTATGCCAAGAATCTCAATGGTAATGCTCAGATCTGCTCTAAGTTACAGCACAATGGCACTAAATATACAGAACCGACTGATATTGCCAATATCCTGGCAGATAGGTTCAGTGCTAACTTTACCCCCATCTCATCCCCTAAAGGATCCATCTCTATACTGGAAGAATGCAAAGTTCCTGTAATCACAGCTGCACAGGTAGAAAAACACACTCTCAAAAGCCAAGAACACAGCATCCATGGGACTTAGCAGCATCCCATGCTGCGTTGTACACGAACTACAGAATGAACTGGCACCCCACCTAGGTACCATGTTCAATCATAGCCTCACCTCAGGCTTTGTGTCCACTGAATGGTGCACAGCAACGGTCATCCCACTCCACAAAGGGGGAGCCACCACAGACCCCAGGAACTACTGCCCCATTAGCCTGACGAGCCTGGTCTGCAAGGCTATGGAACGTATCATCATGGAACTTATAAACAATGACATTGGTAATCTCCAAACTCTGGACCCTACCCAGTTCATGTTTTTAAAAGGCAGATCATGTCTCCTAAACCTGATAGACTTCTTTGAAGCGGTCACCAAAGTCGTAGATGAGGGTAAGGTGGTTCGCACAGCCTATCTAGATTTCACCAAGGCTTTCAACACCATCTTCCACTCTGGAATTATAGATAAACTCAATAACTAGGTATAAATCCCTGTGTCACAAGATGGGTTCCCAACTGGCTCACTGACAGAACCTACACTGTGAAAGTGGCAGACTCCAAATCCAACTTCAGACCAGTGACAAGTGGAGTACCACAGGGTTCAGTCCTGGGTCCTCTCCTGTTTGGTATCTACTTCTCTGAAGTACAGGCTAACACAGAAGGACTTTGGCTAATGAAGTTCACAGATGACTGCAAACTAGGAGCCATAATCAAAACTCCTAACGATGTAGACATCCTACAAAAGGGCCTCACTGAGACAGATGCCTGTTGTCAAAGCCATGGCCTCAAGCTCAATGACAAAAAGTGCATTGTCATCCCTTTTCGTAAAAACTCTGCACCCATGAACTACCACATAGGCAGTAGTCTACTTAACACCGAAAGTGTGATAAGAGACCTTGGGACACAGGTGGACAGTAGTCTCTCTTTTGATAATCACATTGCCACAGTAGTCAGGAAATCCTTCAACGTGGCACACCTCATCACAAAAGGTTTCTCATCCAGGAAAAAATAGGTCATTGTTCCCTTCTACTCGTCACTCATTAGACCTGTAAGAGTACAATGCCCCTTTTGGTATGTACCTCACAAGACCTCTACAACAACTGGAAAGGCCACAGAAATACCTCATAAAGAGGATTACCAGCCTCAAACAGATGCCCTACGCAGACCATCTAAAAAAACTCCAGCTTTACTTTGTCACATATCACCTACTCAGAGGCGATCTCTGCCTAACATACAAAGCTATGTCAAACCCAGAGCTGTTGGACATGGTGCACTTAAAGAAATCCCAATCCCTCTGAGTTACACTCTCTAGGGACCTAAACCTTGTCACCACAATAAACAGAAAATGCTGGAGGGATAGATTCCTGTCCCAGAGATGTCCCATACTCTTGAACAAACTACCTATCTATATCAAACAAAGCCCCTCATTAGCACTCTTCAAGAAGAATCTTGATGAATGGATGGGAAATAGGAAATTCACCCCAGGGATCACTTCTGTGGCTCTGCTCTACAGGGGCACAGGAAAATCATTTTATTGGGTGGCGAAAGCCAGGGTACCATTTGGCTAGGCTTATATAGGCTCTAGGGCCAATAGCCTAGTACCTACCTATGAACATATGTAAAGAATATAAAATGGGTACAAAATGGGATGAAGTAACATCCAGAGAAACTGAGACAAATTTAAGACAAACTCCTAACTGGAAAACCCAAGGCCTAGATGCAGTATCTAAATTCTAGTTAAATGAATTAGCATCTTTACACAAAGATTTAGCCTTCAGTAAGAATTGCTTATATGCGTATTCTGAACATATGCCAGACTGGTTAACAGGAAAAAGTATACTTTAAGAGTGAACCCGCAAGCCATCCGAAAAATTATACACCAGTAACTTTCCTCCTGACAGCAAACAAGCTAAATACTAGAAATGAAACAGACAAGAATTTATATCATTTAGGAAAAAAATGAATTATGACAACAGAACATAAAGGTAACAAAAGAAAGTTGAATGGAACAAAGGATCATTTACTGCTAGATAAAGCCATAGCAGAGAGTTGTTTGTAAAAAGTGAAAAATCTAAGTATGGCATGGATAGATTACAAAAATGTATTTGGCAGCATTCCGCATTCATGGATACAAGAATGCTTAAGATACACCCTATATTAATCAATTTCATTACAGTGACTGAAACTGCGTCAAACTACTCTGCAGTTGAGCCATGACAAAGCAAACTTATTATCCCAGGAATACAAATTCTGTGGGGGATATTCCAGGGTGATTCTCCATCAGTGTTGCTATTTTGTCTTGCACTTAACCTATTAAGTGATTTACTTAACAGATTCACCAATGGTTACAAATTGACTCTCAGAAAACAGCCTTGTTTAAAGATATCCCATCTACTTTTGACGGATAACGTAAAATTCTACAGTTCATCAGATAAGGAGTTGAAAGCTCAACTACAAATGGTTTAAACTTTCTCAGATTATATAAAACTGTCATTTGGTCTTGAGAAATGTACAAAACCAACATTTAAAACAGGAAAACTGCAACACCAAAAAGATATTAATCTTAATTAAACTTGAGCAGGAGCGTGTATGAATATTTAAGTATAGATGAAGGCTCGCCAATAAAACATGAGCAGAATAGATTAAAATTCTGAAGAATATCTCAGAAGACTAATACTAATATTGAAAACTTCCTTGACATCTAGAAATAAAGTCCAAGCTAGAAACCAGTTACTATTCTAACCTACAGTTTTCAAGTGATTGACTGGCCCCAAAGAGTATTGAATCAGTTGGACAGGTAAATAAGAAGAATGCTTTATGCTTATCAAATGATATAAAAATTGGTGCACACCAAAATTATATATTCCTTACTCCGAAGGAGGTATAGGCTGCCTCAAAATTGATTACATGTATACATTTGCAGTCATGGCACTGCGCACTTATCTGCTAGCCTAACCAGATCCAAATATAGTGAAACATAAGAAAACTGTCTAAGATGACATCCTTGCTTAGTTTGCTACAAGCGTTTCAGTGTGATAAGGAAATGGAAGTCAAACCAGAAGAAGACAAAAATCAGACAGCAACTGAATGTGTCAAAAAAAAAAAAAAAAAAAAAAAACAGAAGAAAGTGTATAACGAAAAGGATCAGATAAGAAGGAAAGAAAATTGAAATTTCCATAAATAGATCGGCAAATACAGGGATCTTCTGGAACAACTTCATGTTGACCAAGATGTGATGCAGAAATGGATAAGAAGAGCTGAACTGAAACCAAAAGATAAATGTCGAATAATGGCAGCCCAAGATAATGGGCTTACATACACATTGGTTTACAAAATTCATTGAACAAGTGGGAGAAACAGATAAATGCAGGTTCTCTGCAGATGAGCCATGACAAAGCAAACTTATTATCCCAGGAATAAAAATTCTGAGGGGGATATTCCAGGGTGAGCCATGACAAAGCAGTAACTTTCCTCATGACAGTAGACATAGGATCATAGGAAGTTACTAGGCTATTGGCCCTGAGGTCCTTACAAGCCTAAACAAGAATTTAGCCCATGACACAGATGGAATCGCAGGGGTGTATTTTCTGTTCCCCATCAACTTATCCAAGTTGCGCTTAAAAAGGGATAATTAAGTACTCGGACATGTTGAGGGAGTCTATTACACAGAATGGGGGAGTCTCTGGGACACAAATCTGGTGGACCAACAAGTCCTATTGATGTCACAGACCAGGTTGAGGTCACGCATGTAGGTTACTTGAGTAAAGCTTGACCTGTGGATAGGCAGCATTCCCATCATGGCAGGGTCTGAGATTGCTTTGTATGCCAGACAGAGGTAACCTCTGAAGAGTCTGTATGAGGCTGAATAGAGAGACAAGGTTTTAGCCTATCTGTGAAGGGTAGATGTTTGAGGCCCTGGATTCTCAGGGTGAGGAACCTCTGATCTCTCCGGTTGCTGCATGTGCTTTGTGAGGTATATGCTAAAAACAGAAAAGTCCTGGAAGAACACCGCTGGATGCTTCAAGTAGTAAAAATAAGAACTTTTAATAAAAGCAGGTACAAAACAGATAAGCGCTTTCGGGTTGGTAGCCTTCATCAGATGAATAACAGACATCAAAACTCACAATTTAAACAAAACATCTTCTAATCAGCATCTAGTAAAAAAACCCGCCTATTTTTCAGGGTGGGTTTCACTGTGATGACATCATTAAGACCCGGCCCCCTGTGGGCCATCAGCTGTATAATCCATCTAGACTCAATTAATTCAGTTAATTGTTTGATGTCTCCACCCCTTCTACCCAAACTAACATTAACTATAGCCCTAAAGCTAAAATTGTGTGTGGGATTATCTTGAATATGTCTAAAGAGGGCATTGTGCTGATCACTGTTCCTAATGGCAGATAAATGCTGTAGGATCCTGACCTTAAACATATTGTTGGTTTTGCCCACATAAAAACAAGGGCAAGAACCACAATTGGCCAGATAAACAATGTCCTTTGTTCTACATGTAGCCCTGGCTTTTAAAGAAAAGATTCTACCTGAGACGGGATGCAGAAAAGTAGTGTCCTTATTGATAAAGGTGCAGGCCTTACAGGTACCACAAGGTACAGTGCCTGCTCGTGACTTGAAACTCAGTTTTTTGGAATGATACTCTCCACATAACAGATCTTTTAAGCTCTTGTTCTTCCTGTATGCAATACAAGGGCTAGATCCTACTAAACCCCTCAGGTATATGCTGAAATGAGCATTGTACTCAATAATGGGTCTTATAAGGGAAGAATACAGGGATGTTATGACCTCCTTATCTCAGGATGAGATACCCTTACTAATGTGGTGGGCCATATAGAAAGCCTTCCGTACAACGGAGGCAATATGATGGTCAAAAGTCAGGTTGCTAGCAACCTGGGTGCCCAAGTCCCTCATTACTGATTGTGTGCTTAGGACCTTGTTATCAATGTAATTTGTAGGGACTTCACTCTCCCCAAAGGGGATGATGTTGAATTTTTTTGGAATTCAGTTTGAGGCCATGTTTCTGGCAACAGTCATTTGTTTGGGTGAGACCCTCTTGGAGGATGTCCACGTTGCTAGGGGAATTGATGACAGCACCCAACTTGCAGTCATCTGACAACATGGTTTGCCATAGCCCACTGCTTTTGGCCTGCACCTCAGAAAAGTATAACCCAAAAAACAGAGGCCCCATGACCAATATGTGGGGTACACTGCCAGTTACAGATCTACTGCTTGAGGTGGCTTCCCCAATTTTGACGAGGTGGGTTCTATCAGTGAGCCACTTTGCTACCCATCTGGTAACATATGGATTGATCTCTAGTTGAGAGAGTTTATCTATTATACCCAAGTGAGGAATAGTATCGAAGGCTTTGGCCAGGTCAAGGTAGGCAGTGTGCACCATCTTCCCCTCATCCAGTGCTTTGGAGACTGTCTTAAAGAAGTTAACTAAGTTTAACATGCATGACCTCCCCTAGATGAAACCAAACTATGTTTGCCAATGTCCTTGTTAATGAGGTCTATGATAATCTGTTCCATGGGCTAATGTGTCTATAATTTTCTGGATCAGTGGCTGCTCCACCTTTGTGCAAAGGGACGACAGTGGCTGTCCACCACTTGGCTGGGATGAAGCTGGTACTTAGGCTTTGTTTGAATAGGGTGCCTAATGGTGCTGCAAGTTCTTGCCTGAGTTCATGTAGGATGCAGCCTGGGATGTTATCGGGTCCCATGGAGGCTGTATTTTTTTCCTTTGAGAGTGCAGTGATGACTTGTTCCCTAGAGATAAGTGGAATGGGGGCAGATGCTGGTGATGTCCTGATTCACTGATGGGGGGAGAGAGGCATGAAGTTTTCACTGAACCTGTTTGCCAGCAGGTTGGCTATATCTACAGCATTTGTGTATGTGTTGTCCTTGACCACTAGTTCTGATCAGATCTGAATGCTTCCTTTGAGATTGCGGACATATGTGAAGAAGGCCTTATGATTGTCTTTAGTAGATGTGGCCAGTTTGGACTCAAAGTTTGCTTTGGTGGATTTCACTAGTGCTCTTATTTGCTTGTTCAGGCTAAAGAGAAGTTGCTTCCAATTGGACACCTGCTCCTTCTTGGTCCTGGACAGCAATTTTTTCCTTTTATTATAGAGTCACACATCTTGTTGCTGGATGCTGGATACGATACATTAATGGCAGAGTGCGTGTATACTGAAAGGCCTAATAATGTAGTAAGACTTGCTTTGGGGATTGTGCAAATGCTACAATATAAAAATGGCTTAGAAGCATTAGAAGCATGAACCACAGAGCATTATAGAGAATGATGAAATTTATAACACATGGGATCACCCACTAGCAGTAGCTCAAAAATAGATGCGACAAAAACAGATCTAATAGTCTATGAAAATATACAAAAGTATCATTGATCTTTGAAATTGCTACACCCAGTGATTACCCATGATTCCAGTGTTTTATGTACTGAGAGACTCAAAGTCATAAAAATACAAGGACTTGCAGGCAGAAATTAGTCCAATGTGGAAGAAAGATATACAGACAGTTCCAATAGTAGTAGAAGCAAAGCGTCTTATAAAAAAATAATTGACAGTCATACTTATATGTGAACAAATTACACAAGGAGATAGTTCTGGGTACATTGTGTGTGCTGAGAAGAGCTCACGTGGCTAACATTATACATTGAAGCAATACTAATTCCATGAACGTGAATTGTACCCTGAGTAACCAAAAAGACTTGGAGAAGTTAAACTTACAGAGGTTCCGACACTGTGAGCTGCTATGCCATTGCTAGCTGCTGTACAATGATACTCTTCCAAGGATCAACAATGCAACAGCAAGTTACCCTCATCCTGTACTAAGATAGAAGATCTGACCATTAGCCACTTGCAACTTGATCAGATGCATGTCCTTCTGCTCTGATACCTGATTTGTTTACCAAATATGGGTCAGTGGCATTGTTTTTAGAGATCCATTCTTCTGCACCATGATACTTACCTTTGTACTAATGAATGGTGAGATTTCAGTTCAGGTACTTCATGCAGTTCTGGAGACCTGTGTCTTCAAAGATTCCCATGATACTTAGTTATCAAGAATAGAGGAGCCAAAAAGGCACAAACTAAGCTAAAAACCAATTAAATAAAGTTAAGTAAACTATTAGTGAAAGGAAGGAAATGTTACATTTAATACAGGCTTTAATTTATCTTAAAAATCAGCAATGCCAATCAGGAAAGCATCTTCATATGAAATAAATATAAAAACTAAAATATGGTATTTTAAATGGTGACGGGAACGGGTTATCAGTAATACTGGAAAGCATTTTAGACAGTACTGGTGACACTTTGGAAGGTCAAGATGAATAAGGTTTGTTACAAACAGTGGTGTAAGGCTGTACAAAACAGTGTTAATGCAATTGTAGAGATTTGCACAAATAGTCATGCAATTTATCAGGCCTCATCAACATATCTCCTTGTACATGTAATGAATGATTGATATGGACACACACCTTTATCTGCATGCATATATCATGTTTCTTTGAGTATACAATATAGATTTCCATACAAATCATTACAGGTAAAAATGGTGTGGACCAACAATGGCACATATGACGTAGCTAATCGTCTTGGGTAAACACTGTGATTATCTCCTACAGGTGGATCATATATGAGGAGCCCAACTTTAAAGGAAAGAAAATTGCACTAGAAGAAGGGGCACACGTTCTGCATAATTCATGGTCAGAAGAAAAGGAAAACCCAGAGATTGACCATAATAGGCCCACAAAGATTGGTTCTCTGCAAAGAGTAGTTAAGGTAAGTTATTTTTTCTATCTTGATGATATGGGTTTATGGCACTACCTACAGACATATTACTAGATGCTTGACTTGCCGATGGAAAGGATAGAAGAGAATTAAAAGTTTCACATGAACAATACAAGACAAAATCATAAACTGCACAGCTATTGTAAAGGCCGCTGAAACTGAAGTACAAGATTGCATAAAATGTGAAATAGTTAGAAGAGACAAATTATATTGCTCATGTATGCAGCTATGCAGAAACAGTTTCTAGAATATTACACTATTGACATAATTCTTCTGTTTTATTTTTGCTTATAACTTATTGTCTTCATAGAATTGCTAGCACTGTAAAAATCTAGAGGTAGGGGTCTGAACAAGACACCTTTCTGACATTTTTGAATAAGGCTATGAAGCTTGATAATGGACACCTGAATTTGTTTTCCATAGGTGAACCTAGCATTGATAATGGACACCTGAATTTGTTTTCCATAGGTGAACCTAGCATTGATAATGGACACCTGAATTTTTTTTCCATAGGTGAACCTAGCATTGATAATGGACTCCTGAATTTGTTTTCCATAGGTGAACCTAGCATTGATAATGGACACCTGAATTTGTTTTCCATAGGTGAACCTAGCATTGATAATGGACACCTGAATTTGTTTTCCATAGGTGAACCTAGCATTGATAATGGACACCTGAATTTGTTTTCCATAGGTGAACCTAGCATTGATAATGGACACCTGAATTTGTTTTCCATAGGTGAACCTAGCATTGATAAAGGACACCTGAATTTGTTTTCCATAGGTGAACCTAGCATTGATAATGGACACCTGAATTTGTTTTCCATAGATGAACCTAGCATTGATAATGGACACCTGAATTTGTTTTCCATAGGTGAACCTAGCATTGATAATGGACACCTGAATTTGTTTTCCATAGGTGAACTTAACATTGATAATGGACACCTGAATTTGTTTTCCATAGGTGAACCTAGCATTGATAATGGACACCTGCATTTGTTTTCCATAGGTGAACCTAGCATTGATAATGGACACCTGAATTTGTTTTCCATAGGTGAACCTAGCATTGATAATGGACACCTGAATTTGTTTTCCATAGGTGAACCTAGCAGACTGGGGTGCTTTGGCCCTGAAAAAACAAGTAGTCTGTAGTCAAAGGCCAAACTTTAACTTGGTATAAAGCTGCCATATGACTGTTTATGTTTGGTGGAGGTAGGAGTTGGGTGAAACTCTGATTCGGTTGGCAAATCTCGTTTAAAGTCTTTAGCTATATGAGCCTTTTTGAGTTTATACATTTTTTTTGTCTTGCAGAAGGCTTTGAATGTTATTCACTGTTTTATCTGCATTTCACAGTATACAAGTTCTGCTGTCATTGCATTCTGTTCTGGTTCTGACAGCAGTTACCTTGAAGATATGTAGTCATTCTGAACACTGATTACTTACTCCTTCACTGTGTTTTGAACATAGGACCCTTACTCCAAGTTGTGTATTTATTTGTACTGCATGGAACATGGTGATTATTCTCCAAAATGTAGAAAAAGACAGATCATTTTAGTGCTTCCATAGCACTAGACCCAGTGTTAACACCCTTGCTTCAGTTGTCAAAAGTGAATATTGCACTAGCAGTTAAATCTGACAGTACTTGTCAGCAAATCATACTGGCATTTGTTTCTGTCTGCTGCCTGTGCTGGTAATGTAGCCCTGATTTTGTGTACTGCCTCTCGGATAGTTTGATAGCACTTGCTAAGTGCATTACAACTTTAAAAGCCAGCAAAATACTTAGCACTTTTTTTCTGTAGCTGGTGCAGATAAAGCTCTATGTACTACAAATAATTATTACTGGGTCTCCAATCATAATGCTTTATTATGTCTTCTCAATGTGAATTTCATGGCATCCATGTCTTGTATACATAATTATGATCATTGACCTGCTTTATGCTTATATTTTGTTTACCATAATGAAGGCATGGAGGGAAATGATGCACATTAGCTCTACAGTAATTTAAAGAAAACATAATACAAAATCACAGCCAAGAAAACCTCCATGTATATGTTATGCATAACATATAATCTTAGATATTTGCAGTTGCAAAAACTCATATAAATCAGTGAGCATTCTTAGGCGTCTCCTCTAACCCAGGACTGCACAGGGATACAGTTTGAATATACCTGAATTATTAACCAAACTGTGAGACAAGATCTTGGAGCAATGCATAGAGAAGGAACACTGCTTCTTACGGTAAATGACAAATACACATGGAGTAATGAATTATACTGATAGGGAGTATTAGAAACAGTATATTGAATGCTAGGCAGAACCTTATTAACAATGGCAAATATGTTTGGAGATAAAGTATGACTAAAATAACTTCTTACAGCCATTTATCCTGAATCCAGCAGTAGTCGGTTATTTATTTATTTATTTGACATTTGGTAACCGAGGAAGCCCGACTGGGTCAGACACCCATTTTCAGTGAAGGCCTGGGGAGAAAAGCTCCATCAAAAAAATATTGCAAAGATATGAACAAACATAAACTTTACATTTAGTATACAGTTTACAAATAGACACGTGCAGAACAAACAGTTTATATTACATTTTGCATAACATTTTCAAAAGGACAAGCAAGGGGAGTAGCAGTTTTACAGAAAGATATGAATTGTGAAAATAAAATAAGCATGTGTATATATAAATATAAGATGGGCTTTGTACACTAAAACTTATTATGAAAAATGTACCAAGCTCCTAAAAGGGTTAGTGGAAGAAGAATAAGGCATTATAAGGGAGTTTAGAATTAAATAGCACATGGAGTGTTAAAGAAGAGAGAAGGAGATATATGGCAGTTTAGAATTAAATAACACTGGGACACAAGTAGTAATCATAAGGGATATAAATGACAAATACAATGGTTGAGAAAATAGAAAAAGTTATGGAGAAAGATTTGCAGGAATAGAAGAAAGTCTAATTTTTCTAGAGAAAAACAGAGTCTAAGGTGGAGAAAATATGGCGGGGGGGGGTGAAATGTGGGTGGGAGGAGTAGAGGCAGAGGCAGGAGGGTTGAGTGCATATGTAACCGATACAAATAAATGGAATGTTTGGAGGTTGCAATGCAGATACACATTATGACAAGTACTCATTGTCAAATTGTGAAGTATTCATTCTAGACTTATGCCAAATTCAAGAACTCATAGTTAGGCAATGATTCATAGAATCACACAGCTTTTTAGGGCAATGAGTCAAAAAGCATGGGGAAAGTGGAATACCCCTGACTATATAATAATGTACCAATGAAGAGCCAAAATTAAATGAGTGAATAACGATATTCAAATGGATATTGAGAAAGAAGGCTGCAGTTTGTAGTCATCAAGCTTGAAGGTGTGTGGTGGTTGCATCTGAGTATGAAGGTAAAGTCACACTGATATTTATAGAGTTGCAACTAGTAGAATGCTTGGAGTTCCAGTGACTTGTCATAAAGAAACACCTTATCAGAATTATTAGAAGTGTCCTGGAGTGTAGTGCCAGGTAGCACCAGGGAAAGCATACTGATAACATCACACCAGCTGGAGGAGTAGCAGCTCTAAGACCACATTTGAGTGTACAGAGACATTTTACATGCATTTCTTGAGGATGACCACTCTGGCCAAGAAACTGGAACTTGAGGAGTATGTCTGCTTCCCATATACCAGCATATACCAAGATATGATATGAGCAGTTGTTACAGTTCTAACTATAGGGACCTTCCTCAGGCAAACTGGGGCCACACTGTTTATATCACATGCTTTGGCTTCAAGATGACTGTCAAATTGCTGACATATCTGGATTTACACACTTATTTCCCCAGAATGTTAGGCAGACAGCTACCATCATACTTGGCTCTAGTGATACTGCCAGACACCCCAAAATAATGGGTGCATAGATTGCACTCATTTGGCAATAAAGGTCCCAGCTGAGACCTACAGAAAGTGTTACATAAAAAGGAAGTTTTACCATTCCATTAATTGCCAGATAGTTGTGCAATGTACTGGAACTCATAACCAGTGCATCTCCCCAACACCCCTGTAGTGTCCAAGATTCCTACATAAGGTATGCAGTTAATTTCTGTCACTGCCTTCCATACAGTGAGATCTCTCAGATCCAACCATAGGTAAGAGGACACTGCAGTACACCTCGATATCTAAAGCCACAACAGTAGGTGCATATCTCTCCTATCCATATCCCTGCCCTCAGTGCATGTGTCTTATGTATGTCTTATTCATGCTGCAGGGGTTGCAGTATAGCCCTTTTTGACTTGGTTGATGTTGCCCATTCAAAACACACAAAACATGTCCAATCATCAAATGTATCACTGCCCATGTTCAAAGCAGGAATAAAGCAGAGGGTGATTATGCCCTGCTGAAATCCTGGAAAAGCTGCCTAGAGACATCAGGGATATCACTGCAGTATTCCCCTTTCCACTGCCACTCAACTATATATAGGATGCCATATGCTACATAATATTATCATGAGGAAGTAGGCAGTTTTTCATCAATACTGGGATGTTCAGTACCCACAATAGTAAGGTCCATCATGACCTCCAGCACATCCCTCTCCAGTGATGACACGGATGGTGATGGACAGCATCCTGCAACAGCACCACATACACTAGGATGGCATTGCTTACAGTATATAACAGTACAGTTGAAGCAGAAACATTTGATTCACCTGTATGGGCCTTGAATTGTACAGAGTGACAGTGTGATATCACATAGAATAAGATTATTTATGCAACATTTTGAACAGTCTGTTCGGGGCATTGAATGGTCAGATCACACTGTGCATCAGACATCTTCACATACACCTCCCTAGGAACACAAAGACACATGTCTGTCTGCACAACCATGGGGTGTGAAGCTACTTGACAATGGAGGCTGAGATTGCTTCCTCGTAATGCACCAAGCTATCCTTCCAGAAACAGGATTATGAATTATGTTCTGTGTTCCTTTTAAGCAGCTGGGCTGCTGCAGCTTCTTCACTTTATTCGATATGTATAGCATACTTCAATGGATTCCTTCATGATTGTATAGCCTGCAAGATTATTGCTAAAACTTGCATTTTAATTTGTTCAGTTCACTTGCTAGTTTGCCTACTATTTTTAGGTCTTGGTTAAAAATGGAGCACTTGATCTTTCCCTTACTAGATAAAATGTGGATAAATAAAAATAAAAGTGTTTCTTCTTTTTTTCTTTTTTTGCAAAGAAAACTTAAAGTTCTTTTCTTATACAACAATTTTCAGTCATTATCTTTTTAAACCTCTTTTTGAACTGATCATGAAGTGTAGTGACCCACAGTTACCTGGACTTGAATGAGTTTACCAGTATACTGGGAATTGTTAACATCCTTCATTCTAACCAGGTCATTCTTTTCCAGGATCATACTATTCCTGAAATCAGTTTGTTTACTGAGACCAAAGGGGAAGGGAGAAAGACGGTGTTTTGTGATCCTAATGAAGACACACGGATGTATGGATGGCCCATTAAGGCAAATTCTATTACTGTGGTTTCTGGCACGTAAGTCAAAATATGCATTGGATGCAACATTTAGATTAAGACATCAACATTACTGAGATCTTGACAGAGCATACGTTTCTTTTTTGCTTTTTGTTGTCTTGATGTTTTTTGTCTTGTTTTTTTTTTTAAATGGGTATATTTATGTGACATTGAGGTTGCAAGAATAAGTTATTAGACCAAGAGGTTGAAGGGGGCCTTTAAGTCTGCTTTGGTGGCGGTATCAATGTATGCCCTGTTAGGGAGGAGCCAAGTAGTTTTGAACGCTCTTACCTGCAAACGTGGAATAAAGGAGAATGTATTCCTTTAGCAGCAGTTTTCACTGATATGATGAAATACCAAATGCAATGTTGCTTTAAACAAAACACATCAGTGTTACCTGTATCATAGCAGATAACTGGAAAATACGATGAAATACTTCCAATAAGATATTATAACCTAGTCTTCATACAGAGTTTAAAAAGGAACTTCACCATTTCCAACATCATAAATCAGATATTTGTATCAACATCACTAAGTATCATTACTGGCCAACTGGTGTAAGGGCAACACATCTAGCCACGCAACTGGTGACTCAAGTTTGAGAATGGACTTGGGGAAACAGAGAATAAGAAGGGAAGGAGCAGAGTGAGTTTGTTCCCCAACCCTTGGGGAAGATTTTGTGTGACCCTGTATATAGTATCCCCCAGTGGAGACTGGAGTGCTTACCTGTATCCTGCAGGCTTGTGAAGGAGATAAAGGGGGGAAACATATGAAAATGCATACATTGCCATTATGTCATTGCATGCTGGCACATAGCAAGAGGAACAAAACAGTCCTACGTGTATGTTGTAAGTCACAAGAAATATCTAACAAAGTGGTAATGGTTATTTTGAATGACTGGGCAGGTAAAACTGATATAATTGCACACCACAATATCAGGTAAGAGGTTGACAGACATGTAATTCCCCTCCCAAAAAATGTAAAAGAAGAAAATGTCAAACTAAATTATGCTAAAACTGTTTGGGAAAGCAGTAAATATAAATTACCTGCAAAAAATTATCCTCATATTTGTCTATAATACTTTTTACAATATATAGACTTGGTTCTGTTTAAATTAAACATTCTTGTATGTACTTTAGGAACAATACAATGCAAGCCTAATGGAAAAATAAAACACTTAAATATCTTCTTTTTCAATAATAAAGACAAATCTTTTCTTTATATTTTGTCCAATTTCATCATCTGGTTGCTGAAACTGAGTATATGTACTCAGTGCAGTGAAGCTGTTACAGTCATAATCTCAGAGAACATTAATTTATTACAGGGACATAATTAAAATGGAAACACCACACAAAGGTTTCACTTATGAGCAAGGCAGAGAAGGTTGCATATAACAAAATTATCACACATGCGCTTGATAGCTAAATGATTATGAGTGCATACTGGAAGCATCTTGTTATAGTCTCATTGTATCTATGAAACTGCTACATATTTAGAATTACCAGTTCCATTCAAGTAGCAGTGATAACATTAGCACAGGTCTCCAACAAGAAAAGAAAGCTGAAACACAGAATCCAGGAGAGTCTGATTTATATACATTAAGAAAGTCATAACTGCCTGACGGACAGTACAGTTTGTTTCTTGGCTTTAATGCCTTCTCTACAGAAACTGTATACCCCATGGCCTCTCAATTTGGTAGGGGGTGCTAGATACTCTGATTTCCTGCCAAACCCCAAAGACTAGACTGCTCATGGGTGTACATGCTGAGTATGAATAACTTTAAATCTGCAGCTATCATTAATTGATTTGGAATAATCAGGTAAAAGGAGGAATAATTAATGGGCAGGTACGTGAAGAGTTTATTTATGGGCAACTCCACACATAACCAACAGATCCTTTAAAGTAAGAAGACAGAAGTCGATGGTAAACATTTCTTAACTAAAATTGGATGCGTAATTATAAATTCATCCCTGGACTGGCCTCCATGCCATTTATAGACAGAAGCCAACAGTAAACATTTCTTAACTAATATGCCTCCCCATAACTTTTTAGCGACCTCCTATTTAACACATCTCTCCTAACAAACACCCCCCTCCAATTGAGATGCACATGTTACAAGAGGATGCAAATGGGATGGGCTGCATAGCTAGGCTTATAAAGGTCCTGGTGGTCGTTAGCCTAGTATATACCTATAAACCTAAGAGATGTGGATGCCTTATTTATTTTTTCCTTATTTTAAAAATGTGGCACATTTACGTAGTTACTAAACATATCTGTTCTCTTAAGAAGCTGCATTTACCTAACTAATTTAAAGATACTTGCATAAATATACATTATATTTAACAGGGGAGCAGGCTTCCCTAAAGTGCAGAGAAATTAAATATATGAACTCTGTAATACACTGTCTCAGAGAAAAATCAAATATTTTATTTTTTTTTTTTTCTTGACTCTGAATTAGCAATTTAAGTAGCAGAGTGTGGGGGTTTAGCAGGTGCTGTTTACTTCTCTTCAAGCAATTTGAATTTATGCCATTATAACAGTTTTTATAGTTGAGATCAGGGTCATTATGTCTTGTGTAGCTGACTTTGCTAAATCAGCTTATAACTCAATATGTAAGTCTCATGTCTGTATGTTTTTTTTCCATTAAATGGTGTAGGTATTAAATTATTGTGACAGCAAATACAGCTTATTTAGCAAATCAAACAAAATCATATGCAGTTATGTTCAAAAACTATCAAAGCTGCTTGATTGCTTTCAAGATAGTTGGCCACTGGGGGGAGCAGTTTTCCAAAAAAAGATTATGACACGTACCAATATCAACATGGTGGTGGGAACTGCTGGAGAGTGGAAAGAATAATCTGACAGAAAACGTTGACACCTGTCCTTTGTTTGATTTCTATCATAGATGGTTGGTATATGAGAAACCTTTCTTTGAAGGAGCTGAGTTTATTCTAGAAGCTGGACAGTATGATACACATGAAGCATGGGGAGGCAAAGAACCGTATATTGGTTCACTTCGGCCTATTGAAATGGTAATAATTCTGCAGTAAGCATATGGAGATGGCTCATTTTATTTCATGATTTGCAACTTTTCTATTTTGTATGCATTAGGCAATTAAATGTACTGGGTTGTTTGCATATGTTTAATGTACATTTTATCTGATGTTTTGATGTTGTTTGCCAACCTAACATGTTTTTGATAAACTGCAAAAGGTTTTAAGGTTAGGTTTTGCCTTTTTTCTTTTTTCTTCCCTTTTTTTCCTTTTATTTCTTTTCTCATCAAGTATGAAAATGTTAAATTATGTAGATTAGAAGGCAAGGCTAATATTTTTATTTATTTTATAGGGTGCACCAGTTGTGGAAAAGCCAAGGGAGCATTTGGTAAGAAAAAAATGTAATGCTGTTTAAATTCAATGCCTTTAAGTGCTATACGTATTCAGAAATCTGGTGTTAATATGTAAGCAAAAAAATCATTCCTAAGAATGAATTAATCTTAATAGCTTTATCACTTTACATTCATCACACAGACTACAATGTATACAGTACACAGCAGTTGTTAATAATTAAAATATTCTGGGTGTTCATCTTAAAGATGATGGTTTGATTTTGCACTGCCACTTTGTAAATTAGGTAGAGCACATCAAATGCGTATTGCTCATTATAAGAGAGAGCAATGTTATGCATCAAAGTAAGGTCTGTATACATTTAAAATGCACCGTTCCAAGTAAATAAAGAAAAACAATGGTCAGTAAGACAGTGGCTCGTTAGTATGTTAGTCTTGGTATTTCTGCAGCCTGCAAAAATGTGTTAAACAGTTCAATAGGCATTGTAATATGGGAAACATTGTTAAACATGAACATTCAGATGAATGACTAGGGCTTCCACCAGACTCGATCAGGAAAATTGTATTTATCTGAGGAGTTACCAGATCAGGCAGAATGCAAATTCAGAAATACAAATGTGGTATTTAATTTGAAAATGAAATGTATTAATAGCTCTGGCAATCAATCTACTTCAACGAATCGTCTAGCTACAATTCAACTGCAAGAATTGTGGCTACTAAGCCATTACTCACAATTCGCAACTACAGAACAAAACAGTTTTAAGGGCTGATCTGTGCTGTGCTGGTATGTTAGAAACCTATGTAAATGCCTTTAACTAGATATGAGGCATTTCTGTTTTTGGCTTTGTTGCTCACAGAAAAATCCCCTATACTGTCAACTGGTGACTATGTCTCTCTTAGAATAAACAGTTTAGTAGTCCTGAAATTTATAAAAGCAAATGTGTCCAAGGTTGCATAGTATCCCCCCACTCCCCAAAAAGATGAACATTTCATCAATGTCAAACTAAAAGCTTTGAGTAACCTCAACATTTCGTCTTTGGTTGTGAAAGTTTTAGACCTAACTGTTTCTAAGTGGTCAGACTTCATTGCAACTCTCTTCAAAAACAAAATATCCCCCTAATGTGCATAAGCATGCAGTTTGAAACAAGGGCATTAAAGGACTAAAGAAGACATTATCATGGAAAAGCATGTTGGTTAGTTTAAAATGAGACTGTCAAGTATGGAAGATAATCACAGTTTGACTCCAAAATTAAATTTCTTGAATGGAGCATTTGAATTACTTAAAGGTGCAGGCATGTGTTTACAAGGGAGGTTACGTCAAAACAGCATCATAATTCAAGTCCTAGGGAAAGAGTAGATACAGGAAATCAAACAGTTATATTTCAGATCCAACCTTGGTTCTACTCATGTCTGTGGTTGGTTGGACTCACAGAACTCTGTGCTTCCAAACCCAAATAGCCATCCCTCCTCCCCTTGCATTGTGTGTAAGGCCACTAAGTGCAGCAGATGCTTTCAGAGTCAGAATGATAGATATAGAGGGAACTGCTACATGGAATGGATGTGAATTAAAAATAACCCCAACGTATAACATGAGGTAAGAGTAAGAAGGACAAAATATCTCCGGAAATATAGAAATTAATACAGAAAGGCAGGCAGATTAAAATATACCCTGCAACAGCAGCATTTGCACATAATGACATGGAATAAAACACAAATCTATGAACAATTTTCACAAAACTTTAACAGATTCTTTAGCTCCATGTGGCACTTGATGTTTTTTGGAAAGACTTTACAAAATTTGACCATTCGTGAAGTCAACAATGTTCTGAGACCTGTAATGAGACATGGAAAGTTTCAAAATACAAGCACTACCCAGTAAGGAACAATTGTTTAAAATGAATAAGCAAAATAAATATGTTCTTAATAAGAAAAAGAACATTAATGGAATATGTGAATATTGTCATTGCTATCTGCTTCAGATATAAATTTACTATAAAGATGCCATAAAATATTGTGTGAATGCAAACATCAGTATAATATGGCATCCTTCATTAACTGGGAACACCGTCCATGTAATTGGGACATATATCCATAGGTTCATATTTTTACAGAGCTTACATCCAAAGAAGACTTTAAGAATCTCAGCCACATCACCAAGTACTAGTGGGAGACAAGCGGTGCCCCCATTTAGTAGATTATTACCTCATGTCCCAGATAAAAGTTTGGAATCACCCATCCAGTTATTCAAACTGGTTTAAATGGTTGCTAGGTAAATACTATGCTTAATATGTACTCTAAAGCAGCCTGTTTTGGACATGGCAAATATATCACCCATATATCCATCACACTTGATGGTTTGATTGAGGTGGTTTAGATTTCTAGAATGGATTCTAATTTTATCATTTTGTGTTTCTTAGATGAAGGATTTCAAAGAGTACTGGGTCTTTCATAGCAGGGAAAGCTAAGCAGAGATCAGCCCTAAGGAGTCTGTACCTCATTGAGTGGAGGGACAGGATTTTTAGTCTATCAGAGAAGCTAAAGGAATTCAGACTTCAGATCAATTCAGTAATGAAACATTGAGGTTTCTTGAACTGATTTTAGTGCTTAGTGAAATACATGCCAAAGGGGGTATTATATTAAATTATGGGCGTAATATGTCAGGAATTAAGTGGGACTATAACCTCTTTGCTTTTTGAGGATGTGTCATTAAGGATACATTCTGCAAGATAAAATAATTTTACAACCACCACAGCGATATGGTGGTCATGTGTTTGTTAATCAAAGTTTAATAAATAAAATTAGTTTATTTTTGTAAAGCTATTATCCCTACCACTTATCAAAACTCTGGCATACTAATCATTTGTGGATTAGCTGATTGGCTGCACTTCTGAATTATAAAGTTACATAGAAAATGTAATGATTTAGCTGTGAAAGCCTACATTCATCTAGTTTTAAGTTGCAAGTTTAATAAACTGCAATGGATTACATAAACTGGCTCGTTCAGCAACAATTCATTGTGTCTATTACACTGTCATTTTATTGAAACATTTAGGTACTAGATGAATCAAGCAGTTTTCTTCTCCACTGTATCTTACATGAATTAATGCTGGATAAATGAATAAATAACATTGTCAACATTTACCTCTAGCACTTGTGACTTTATTGGATATTCCATTCAACTTGTTTGGTTGGAGAATAATCTCACATTTCTGGTGCCATAACGTGTGACTTTCTTACATATGGTTTTGGCTTAGGTGTTGTTTCTACTTAGGTTCATAGGTTGGTACTAGGCTATCAGCCCTAGGGCCTATACAAGCCTAGCCATAACAATTCCTTAAAGTGAAATGCCCCATCTAGAATTATATTAGATAATCTAAAATGATCTATGACCATGATCATAGATGAAAGAATTACATATGTAGCATTTGCTCAACAACTTAGTGTTCATGATCTATATACCATACTATATTACAGCAAAGTTATTGATATACTATTCATCAATTTGTATACACATTGTACTATTGAAACCTGAATCCTTTGGTGTTAAATTTAATTATTTCTGCTGTAACAAGACAAGTTTGAAGATTCACTTATGTGTGCAAATGTATTACCCTTCCTATGGTTAATATGTTATGAGTAGCAGTTCCTCTACCTTTGTCATAAGAAAATAAGCATTTTAAGTAGAGCTTTGTGAGAGAATTCTGGATTTTTTTTCTCTTTACACTTGGGAGGACAGGGTCAGCTTCACCAGATTTGGCTATTACTGTCCTTTATTAAATACATTTTATGAACTATATGATCTGGCTAGGGGCTCTCTGTGGTGCTGAAGTTGCTTCCCAACCCTATTAACTTTAAAAAGTATTATGTATGAGCTATGTAATAGGTTCATAGGTTCATACTAGGCCATCTGCCCTAGGGCATTTATAAGCCTAGCCAGAGTGTGTTTGGCTTTCGCCACCCATTTTAAATTAATTTTGCTATGCCCTTTTACGAGGTTAGTATACTGTGCCTCTGTCTAACAGTGACACAGAAGTGATACCCAGGGTAAACCTACTATCTCCCATCCACTCATCAAGATTCCTCTTGAAGAGAGTCAATGAGGGACTCTGCCTAACCTGGACTGGGATTTTATTCCAGAGTGAAGGGAGCCTCTGGGTTATGAATCTGTCCCTCCAGCATGTCCTATTTATTTCAGTGCTGAAGTTCAAGTTTCTCGAGCGCTTAGCTCGATGGGATTTGGATTTTCTGAGGTGCAGCATGTCCATTAATTCCGGGTTGGACATGGCTTTATACATCAGGCACAGATCGCCTCTGAACAGGCGGTATGCCACTGAGTAGAGCTGGAGTTTCTTTAACCGGGCAGCATATGGCATCTGTTTGAGCCCTTTGATCCTCTTGGTGAGGTACTTTTGGGGTCTTTCCAGTTGCTGCAGGTGTCTGGTAAGGTACATCCCAAAAGGGGCATTGTACTCAATTATGGGCCTGATGAGGGATGAGTAAAGAGGCACGATGACCTCGCCTGATCTAGATGTGAATCCCTTCATGATTAGGTGGGCTATATAAAATGTTTTTCTAACCACTTTGGCCACGTGGTTGTCAAATGAGAGATTGCTATCAACTTGGGTCCCCAGGTCCCTAATTACTTCTTCTGTACTTAATGGATTACCACCTATGTGGTAATTTGTGGGCACTTTATTTTTGCCAAAGGGGATGACTATACACTTTTTGGCGTTTAGCTTGAGGCCATGGCTCTGGCACCAGTTGTCTGTTTCTATGAGGCCCTTTTGTAGGATGCTTGTGTCAGCTGGAGAGTCTATATTGGTGCCCAGTTTGCAGTCATCTGTGAACTTGGTCAGCCACAGTCCTTCCGTGTTAGCCTGTACCTCCGAGAAATATATACCGAACAAGAGAGGTCCCAGGACTGAGCCTTGTGGGATGCCACTTGTAACTGGTTTGGAGTCTGACATGGCTCCAGCAATTCAACCATGTGGGTTCTGTCCTTGAGCCAGTTTGCAACCCGTCTAGTGACATAGGGGTTTATATTTAAGCTGGTGAGCTTATCTATAATGCCCGAGTGGGGTATTGTATCGAAGGCTTTTGCAAAGTCCAGATAGGCTGTGTGGACCACCTTCCCCTCGTCAATGGCCTTGGTGACTGTTTCAAAGAAATCGACCAGGTTTAAGAGGCAGGATCTGCCCTTAACAAAGCTGAACTGGGTAGGATCCAGTGTCTGTAGGTCCCCAATATCTTTATTTATGAGGTCCATGATGATACTTTCCATAGCTTTGCAGACCAAGCTAGTCAAGCTTATGGGGCGATAGTTTCCGGGATCCGTTGAGGCACCACCTTTGCGGAGAGGGACCACTGTTGCTGTACGCCACTCTTTGGGTACATATCCTGTAGTAAGGCTGAGACTGAACAGTAGTTTTATGTTTGGGTTTAGTTCTTCTTGGAGTTCATGTAGGATGCAGCCCGGGACACCGTCTAGTCCCATTGATGCTGTGTTTTTTGCTTTGGAGAGGGCGGCTCTTACTTGAGCATCTGAGATGTCAGGGGGGCAGCACTCTGCTGGGATAGATATTTGCCCTTTTGGTGGGGAAGGGGGGGAGATGTTTGTGCTGAACCTGTCAGGCAATGTCTGTGGGTTTGGTGTATTTTTTATCATTTTGGACTAATTCTGAGCATATCTGGGAATTCCCACCCAGGTTCCTAACATAACTAAAGAAAGCCTTGTGATTATCCTTAGTGTCCTGTGAAATTTTTCTCTCGAAGCTGGCCTTAGACGATTTTATGAGTGCCCATAGTTTTTTGCTAATACTGATCAGAGATGCCTTCCCTTTTTGGGATTTTGCTCTATCATGTAGTAGCTTCCTCCTACTATTGTATAGTTTGTTTATGTCTGGGGTCCACCAGACAGGACGCCTAACTTTGGAGGATTGGGTCTTGGTTTTATTTGGGATTGCATGATCTATGCATTCCTGAAGGTGTTCATAGAATGCATTTATAAAGGATTCTACGGTCTGGGCCATACTTTCCACAGGCCCAGGGGCTTTGAAGGATTCCACCTCGGTTTTGAGGAGTGTGAAATTTGCTTTAGAGAAGTTTATCACTGTGGTTTTCTGGGCAGGGGCTGGGGTCGGGATGTGAATATCTAGTGAGATTAGTTTATCGTCTGATCTTACCAGTGAGGGATACGTTTCTGGTCTGGAGCATAGAGTCCCCATGTTGGTGATGATCAGGTCCAGTATGTTTTCCCCTCTTGTGGGAGTGGCAACAAGTTGTTCCATAGCATTTGAGTTTATAAATTCTAGGAACCTTTGGGCTAGGGTGTTGGAGCTACAGTAATGCTCCCAGTCTATGTTAGGGTAGTTGAAGTTGCCCAATATAATGGTGTTTGGAGAGACCTTCATATTTTCCAGTGTTCTTAGGAAGGCCGAGTGGGGTTCCTGGGTTTGGGAGGGTGGTCTGTAGCAGGCTATAAACTGGAAGGCAGTTTTACCCACTGTTAGTTGCACATGGATAGTCTCTGATGCTTTGTGCTGTGCCACCAACCTGGAGGTGTGGGTATCTTTGACGAATATTGATACTCCCCCTCCTTTTGTGGTTCGGTCCAAGTTTTGGGGCCGAAAAACATGGTATGAGGTATAACCTGGTAGTGCTGGGGTGCTCTTGGGAGCCTTGAACCAGGTTTCTGTTACTGCACAGATATCAATGTTCTCCATGCTAAGGAGAGTTTCGAGTGCGTGCATCTTGAGGTTTAGACTTCTGGTGTTGAGTAGCATTACTCTTAGTTTCTTATCCCTTGTGATACCTATGGAGGTGGGTTTGTCTTTTGAGCCTTGCCTAAAAAAGGCACTATGGCAGTGGCAAAAGCCTTTGCCAATATCCGAAAGCCCAGGGGTGACAGGTGCAAGCCGTCCCTAGCGAAGCATCGTGGCTTGTCGAGCATGTCATCCCAGGCAGACAGGCATTGGATTCCCTTTGAATGACACCAATACTTAAGCCAATTGTTGAAGTTGATCATCTTGTCATCATATTGTGGCATCATTCTTGGTGAGGGTAAGATGCTACTCAAGGTCAGGGTCATACTGGCCTGGGCTACATGCTCAGAGAGCTCCTCTATGTCTCTTTTCATGTAGGCCAGGGAGGTACATCTCATGTCATTCACACCAGCATGGACAATGACTGATCATATTTGTACTTGCCTTGGAGTGACCTGAGTGCTTGTGTTATGTGGCAGATCCTAGCGCCCGACAGGCAGCTCACCGTGACCTTCTCCTTGTTCAGCCTGTTGAGTGGGACGTCAGTGTGCCTGATGATAGAGTCACCTATTACAAGTGTATCAGGTGTATTGTTTAGCCTTAAGGGCTGTGACTGTTCGGCACACTGGCTTTGTGAGCTATGTGTTGCACGTGTTTTGTTTTGGGGTAGTGGTTGCTTGGGTGTCTGCTTTGGAGGTCTCTGCTGCTTAGGCAGATTTTTATTTAGAGCCTCCAAGTATGTTTTTGTGTGTTTATGTGTTTGGTTTGCTGTCGTGGTAGGTCTGTGTGAGACTGGAATTGTAGTTAGTGTGGTTTCCTTCTCCTCCTGACTGGTTACGCCAGTACTGAGTTGAGAGAGCTTAGCCTCCAGTTTGGCTATATGATTGCATCTCTCACATGTGTTGGAATTTGTTGGGAGGAGGAGAGGGTTGTCTGTGTATATGAGGCAGTTGTAACATTGCCTCAAGATTCCCAGATTCACCAGCTGGACCGGAGAGGAGATTGACAACTGACCTTTGGACATGCTAGAATAGTATTGGGAATTCCTTTATAATTGAAAAAAAGGGCCAATGGGGAACAAAGTACTCAAGGGGAGTTTCTGAGGGTGTAATGCTTTTAATTTTTTAGTGCTGACATATAATTGCTTTAGTGAGCAAGTGCCAGGCTTTAGAGTGGGAATAGGTTGTTTATTATGAGAACTAGATCAGTTCTAAGGGAAAAAGTGAAGATCAGACTTTATGGAGCTGAGAATGGTTTAAACCCAATTATGCGGCGCTGCCCGATGCTGCGCTGTGCGCAAAATTAAATTGTGCAAAGCTGCGCTAAAGCGGGTTTTATACAGGGGGACTTGAAAGAGCTAGAAATTGGCCCAAAATAGCCAATAGACTACCAGATTCTTGTGCTGGGAACACTCCTCCAGGGATCGATAGTCTGCTCCAAGCTCCCCACTGCCAGTGGTGAACAAAGAAGGCTCCCTTTATCCAAAAAAGGAAATGGGCAACACAGGAACTTTCCAAAAGTCCAGAATACAGCAAAGCCTGTATTTGGACTACTCTAGGTCAGGAAAGACGGGAAACAAGGATATTTTTTTTCTTTTTTGCAACAAACAGCAGAAAAATGCAATAAATATGTAACACAGGCTAGCGCACTTGAGTGTGTAGCCTCAACAAGTAAATGCAACAAACAGGACAAACTTTAAATTACAAGCGCAAAAGTGCGCTAAAGCTGGCTTTAAAGCAGGGGGTTTGAAGAGATAGGAAATGGCCCAAAACTGCCAATAAGCTACAAGTCACTGGGCTGGAACCACACCTCAAGGGACAGATAGGCTGCTCAGAGCTCCCCACTCTCACTGGTGAACAAAGAAGCTTCCTCCTATCCAAATAAGGATATGGGCAACACAGGAACTATGACACAGCCCAGAGATCAGCAATACCTGAAGACTGGACTATTCTAGTTCAGTAAAGGCTGGAAACAAGGATTTTTTTTTTTTTTTTTTTTTACAAAGTAGCAGAAATTAGGTACATATTATTCTGGTTGCAACTGCAGCATTGCTGTTATTGCTTGGTTAAAGTGGAAGACGAAGAAGAATTGATATCATACTTGCATTGTTTAGCTTGTGCAAAATAATGTTCTCCGTGTAATAATGCTTCCTGATACAGAACTCGTATCCATGTAATAATGCTTCCTGATACAGAACTCGTATACATGTAATAATGCTTCCCGATACAGAACTCGTATACATGTAAATAGTTAGTGTGAATTCCTGGAATGGTTGTGCATAAATTATTCCCTTTAATGTAATTCTCTGAATGAAATAACACATAATCCATTAGAAGAGACAGACAGACACACACACACACACACACACACACACACACACACACACACACACACACACACACACACACACACACACACACACACATAAATAGCACTTCATGTAACATCAAAATACATACCTAGACATTAATCCAGTCTGTGCCCATGTTAGTAAGCATGTTCTTTGTGTTTCTTAGATGAATGAAGACTAAGGTATAGTGTAAAGATGCGGATTATTTAAATTAGTTTTCTAGATACTGTTATTTTAATTTGGAGTGGCAGAGTACAAAGCTTGTTTTCCATCAGTTATAACCTTCCAAGAATAAATAATCCTCTATTTTTGAAGAAAGTATTTTTTATAGCACAATGGTGGACTGACACTGCTCATTGGAGAGCCATAACTGGCTTGAAGAAGTGTATAATGTTCCCAAATGTTCAGTGCAAAGAATAGTTTACTATTGAGATTTTTATCTAAATCGTGTGACATGATCACTAAAGAAATATGAATAGACTTTTAACAAAACACTGTCAGGTTTCCCTTTGTTTAATAAAACTAGATGCAATTAATCATATGAAACACAGGGAATCATCATACGTTGTACTATGCATACAGACTAAAATCGCAGAGATGTAAATCCTGTAGAGATACATGGCTAGACCTTATTATTCAAACCACTCTCCTGTTATACTCAAAGTTGATGAATACATCATCCGGAAGTAATTAACTACAATTTAAGTTGTAAACATTGAAGCAGGTGTCTATCAGTAATGGATTTGGGACTTAAGTAATAGGCATTTCATTGTTAATTGGCCTCACACCTTTGTTGATATATGAATTCATTTTATAAGCAGTGTAGACTATTAAGAAGGACCACCTCCCCTGACAAATGTTTTCAGTCTAGACATGATGTTGTTAAATACTTTTATTCTAGACATGTTTTGTTAGAAAGGTGTGAATATTGTAAATGCGTGTAGGACATTGTTGGAATTATTAGCTCTTCCATTCTTTTGGCTAATCCTGTTAGGAGTTTATGGCGTTAAATCCAGGGGGTGTGAAACTATGCAGGGGAATGTATAATACAAATTAGGTAGACTTCACTGAGTTGGTATTGCACTGAGACTAATTTTTAAAGGTAGCTTCGAAATAGTGGAATCTCAAAGTATTTTTATTGCATGTATTATGCATATCAAGATTCAAGATTAAAGTTTGTTATGTGGTATAAATGTGGTCTTACTAAATGTTAGCGGGAGGAAAGTAAAAAAAAATGACACTTTTATAAATTATCTTCTGGAATCTCCATGCTTTCCAGATTGTTCAAAAAGCAAACCTTTTCTGTCATTTGTCATACCAAATGGATATAAATATCAGTTTATTACAGGAAAGTCATATGTTAACCTCACAATTTGATGGTTATAAATGAGAATGACAGTTAGATGTCTTTTCCGTAGGTAATTAAACTAATAAAATTGTGTGGCAAGTCTGGTCAAGAACAATTTCTAGTTGAAATAATTCAATCCAAAGGAGATGCAGAGTAAAAATGTAAACATCTTATTTTAATAAAACCATTAACAATAGTAACAGTATACGTTCTTTGGGGTGAAAGTCAACTTTTCTCCCAATTTTTGTTTAATGTACTATCATCCTTCGATGAAAATAATTAAATTGTAGCTATAAAATGGACTGTACACTAGTTTCATACTTGAGCAGACCCTTGTGCTACAACTAAAAACAAAGGTTAACTGATACTTAAGGACCTGATAAATAGCAGTTACTTATTTGACCCATGTGCATTTTTATTTCCAGCATAAACTATTGTTTATTTTCTCCTCCACATTTGGCAGCTTGGCCTAGAATTATAATTTTCTTGCTTTCTAAATCATGGAATAACTTGTGGTTTGGAATACAAAATAAAACCTAGATATTTTGTATATTTACATACATTCATGCCTTAGACTTATAAACAACACTGAATCAGGACAGGAATTATGTTTTTAAACCAGGCTGAGGTAAACTCTAAGTAAGCTATATAAAACTGAGTATCATGACAGTTCATGAAGCTTTTCTGAACAATTCTGTTTTTGTAAACTTATAAACTTTCCAGTAAGAAGTCACTTGGTCTTTTCAACTTCTTTTCTGTGACTTGATCAAAGGCTACAAAATACAATATTGTGTTCAATAATGCATCAGACCTGTGAAGTAGAACATTATACAGTAATCTTCCTCAAGTGACAAGGCACACACTTTATAATTACATAGGCTGTGGAATTCCACTGACAGTCATGCACCAGGTAGCACATTCACCTTTGATGCAAGAAGACCAGAAGGTTGTGAGTTTGATTCCCACTCCTGGTGATTGGATTGCTAACCCTCCAGGGTAGTATTAGTGGTAGCTGCTTTCCTGAGTATCCACAAAAATGAAGCAGCTTTTCAGGCAAAACAATAAAGCCCTGAGCAGGGTAAGCTTAGAAAATTGTGAAAAAAAAACACAGATGGCTCAGCACACTTCACTTCACTTTATTCCACAGAAACACAGCACATTAACGTTCCACCATACGTTTTCATTTTAAAAATCACTTCCTCAGATGTGGGCTGTTCAAACTACTAGTGCTTTTATACCATTCACTTAATTACATTGATTAGGTTAATGAATTAATTGAAAGGTTAATTTAGTTTAAAACCAAAAACTTTTCTTGTTGCATCTCTCTGTGTTGCCACAATTAAAACACATTTAATGTTACAATGCTTAATGAATAAATATGTAGAAATAAAAATATGTTTTAAATAAAAATCCTTAAAACACCTGACTACAAAGAATACATTATAAAGTTAAAATACTATTATAAACACATTTAGTAGGACTCACTGGTTAAAATTACCTACTTGAATATTTGCTTTAAATGAACTTGATCCTCCATCTAGTGGCTAAATTGTGAAATTACAGGTATTATAAAAACTGCATTGTAAGCCAAAAGCAAATTGTATAGCCTCACTCAGTTAAAAGAATGTTAAAAACAGGAAAATATAAGGGAAAAATAAGTTCAATACCGTTGATAAATGAGTGTAACACTTGTGTTCATAACATATTACAAACCCAACGTTTTAATAAAAATACAAATACAAAAAAGCTTAAAGATCTGCTGTAACTATTGGAAAACATGGGTAAAAACGTGATAAAATTCACATAAAGTGCAAATGCATATCACAGTTTTGCTGCTCTCAGTTTTAATAATGGGGCTATAGAGATATGTTCATTGAGACCCGGTGGCTTATTGGCTTCCAAACTTATCTGCCACCATAATTCTCTGTACTTAACATTCCTCCCATAAACCCCCTCTGCCACTCTTTTCCACCCTTTCTATCACAAAAAATGTATAGTATGGATTTTCACAGCCTTGTTTGTGTTTGTACAATGCATTTGTTTGTTTGTTTGTTTCTAGGTCATACATATGTTCATATACCTTCTCCTGAGCTTGCGTTCTGTCTTCCCTATATAGAATGCTTCGCAGGTTTGACATGCTTTCCAAATACACACTTTCTGCATTGCTCATGTATGCACACTGTTGACAGTGTCCACATTTAAACGTTCCCTTTCTTTTCCTTCGTCTCTGAACTTCTTGGTTTGTACCATTTTCCAATAAAAGTTTTAAGTTACTTGAATTCTTATAAACTACTCTTAGCTTTTCATTCTTTAGTTTCTCTAAGTCAGTAAATGCTAAAAATTGCATTCCAGAGTATGCCATCATTTGGATGAAATATTAAGCCAAGGTCCTATCTGTTTGAGTTAATAGCTGCTCATATGGATGTAAAACACCCCTTTGTACCTATCAAAATGAGTAAAAGAAGTTTCACCACGGCCTAGTCAAATTTTCTCTAGTAGAATCCTAGCAGTCTAAATATCACCTTGGGTCTCCCCTGAAAGAGGCCACTATCGTTGTTCGGCTAAGCTGGTCAGCAAAGAATCAATAAATAAAAATAAAAGCAAAATTTACTTTCCTAACTTTGATAGGTACACACTGGACAAAGTTTAAATGTCTGTCTATCAGTGTCCCAAGATTTGTAAGGATGCTGTCAGTTTTTAAGATTAGGCCATTTGTTTTATAGTCATGATTTATGTCCTTTTGCCAGATCTGTCTTATGAAAGCTAATTTATTTTAAAAGTGTGGTTATTTGAATAGTATCAGGTATGTATTGTTTGTAGACCAGATTGGAGAACTTAAGAATCTTTTAGTGAGGCAAGTTCATAAGTGGTTACTAGGCAAGGAGTCCAGGACACCATTAAAGTGTCCAATTAAAATTTCTTGGTTGGCCTAGACCACTGTCTGTTTATCTGGCACTAGCAAATAGAAGCTGAGGGTATCAAACCTTGGATAGCAGAAAGCATCACTTTATGAACTTATAATTCATTTGTGCTAACTGCCAGCCACTCAAGCCATATGATCTACATGGAGACTTTAGCTTCAATTTCTTGCAACATCTTAAATCTGTACAAATAATACTTGAAGACTTGCTGCTAAATAATATTGAGAACTGTGTTATGTTGAAGTTAAAAGTATAATATGTGATTTAAACAGCAGATTGAAAACAAGGTAAGTAGTTTTAATACATGAATGAATGACCCAACAAGGCTGTTGCATGTTAATCGGCCATTTTCAAACTCCGGATACACAATACCTGCTGCCCAGTTTATATACCTCTATGTCTATGTTTTAACAGGTTCATGTGACACATATGCTGCACAGTATAGTGACCTAGTTTGCAGTCATCAGCATTCCTTGCAATCTTATCTCCTTTTTCCACTTTTGGATCTCAGAAGAACTGTCAAAAAACAGAGGCCCTAATACAGTGCTCCATGGGACACCACTTGTAATCTCTACTGGGGTCAATAGTTAACCTCCTATATTCAGTTGCTGTGTCTTGTTTCTTAACTAGAGTTTTACCATTTAATTGCATGTAAATTGACATTTATTGCTATGAATTTGTTAAATATTCCTATTTATGGATATAGGTTATTTGCATACTGTGCAACCTCAAGCAAGTCATTAACCAAACATTGCTCCCAGGTCACCCTTTGAAAACTGGCTGTTTGTCTAGTTGGCCAACCTGAGGAAGTCTACATAGAGTAGATGAAAGCGCTTAACTCTTGTCTATGCTATGGACTATAGCTTTTTTAATTCTCAATAGACGCATTCTGTTTAAGAAGTGGTGTTCAGTGCTGCTATACTTGACTGAGAGTGGATTTTGGTGCCATTTATTATACTGTCGACCGTTCCAGGTACTATTCATTTTTTCAGTTGGCCAACCTAGTTAAAAAAATAGGTGTATTATTGTCTCTGTAACACTGACATATTTCTGTGCTTGCTATGAAGCTAGCACAGACATTTTCTACAGTCACATTTGTTATTTCATGTTATTGGGTAATCACATGATTATTTAATGTGACAGCTTTACATTAGCAATCCCACTCCCCGTCAGTTTTATGATATAATTAAAGAATTCCTTACTACCGCTTTCAGCTTTTGAGACCAATATGAGTTTGTAGCTACATGTAGAAGATTTGATATAAAGAGCAAGTGGTGTCTGTACTGTATTTAATCTAGTGGCATCTGTACTGTATTTAATCTAGAGGTGTCTGTACTTTATTTAATCTAGGCTTGCTTTTTTCCCTCCCTGTAGCTGACCATCAGCTGCCACAAGCTCCTGTCTTTGTTCAATGGGTTTGCCTGACTTGACTTGGCCTCCCAGGGGCTCAACCTGACCAATGTACTGAGGTGACTGGGGAAACTGAGGACACTGGTGTAATATTATGCTGTGGCCAGGTAGCGTGGCCTAACTCCTTCTTCCTCATGACAGCCTTGTCAGCTACATTATCGGTGCCATCTAGAGGTGCATGCATGCTTCATTATATGCATAACCCCTAAGTAAGCAGCTCACTGCTAATGTAACACGCAACTTATCTAGCTCATATGTTGCCTATTGTAGTAAGCCTAGGCTGCCTTCCTACCCCCAGAATGGGGACATCTGGCTACTTAATGCCTATTCTGTCCCTGCAGCCTTAAGGGCTTTATCTCTATGCATCATGTGGCTGTGCTATCAAGGCTTGTTTTATTACTGGGGTAGGTTTTGAAAGCTATGCAGTACCTCTTTCTTCTGTTGTATAGCTTATTAAAACATGATTCCACTATTTTTTTTTTATTAGTATTAATATTATTTATTTATCTGTACATAGGAGTCTTGCTTTTATGTATTTATTAATGCATAAGTTAATAATGTCACAGAACTGACTTAAAATATGATGAGTAAACTTTAGATCATCAAAGGTAGTTTCTTAGTCTATGTTCATAAAAATGACAATTCTTGCATCATATTTTCCATGCCTAAAGTCTAGGAAGAATGATTAATTTATGAATGAGCTTCCTTTTTGACTGAAATTAAATAAAAATGCTACTCCTGAGCTCTCCAGACATTTTGAGAGTAAATCTCTTTAAGTTCTTTCTTGTACTAAGTTCTTTCTTGAACTAACCGAGAACTTTCAAAACCCAATGGAAATTAAGTAAAATAACACTACAATAAAATGATATAAAAAAAACAAAACATATAACTGCCTGCTGCCAGACTACTGCACAGTAACATACCAAATTTGCAGATTTGCTATAATATTGACTGTGAATCACATGTAGTCATTTTCCAAGTGATTTTTTTTCCATGCAATAGTTGTACACAGTGGGTACATAGCCCTCAACATTCAGTGTCTAAAATGTGGAACAGTACCTCTCCTAATGTGGAACAAATTACCACCAGCTTCATCTAGGAATCTCACATAATTAATAACTGTTTCTACCCACATACAAAAGTTCTTTTGATGAATTAATATATCTTGAGTATTTGCCATGAATAATCGTAAAACTAATTCTCAGCAGTGACAGTATGACATACCTTCAAAGAGTGTGGGACATGGACTTTTTAAGTCTCAAACTAATGAATATTCATTCTAGTGAGATTCACTTAAGGGGTATAATAGTACACATACCAATGAATCCTGCACAGCCCCTCTTAGGTTGTATCATGTAAGTCTTAGAAGATTAAGGAGAGCTTCTCTAGTGATCTGATTATTCCACTGCAAGGCAGGGCAGAAATGCTGAATAAACCTATTTTATGATACCAATCAGACTGGTAAAGAAATAACAGGACTTTGTATGGATTGTTGTAAATTAGATGAAAGGGAAACAGCAGGAGTATGGAACACTCAGCAGACTGTAGGTCATTGCTTGTCTTCGCTTGATCATAGTATTATTTGTTCACCAGGAAAGTCCAACTGGGGCATAGCCTATTTTCAACAGAGACCCAGGAAGAAACACTCCAGACACATCTTTGGAATGTGGAAGGAAACCGGAGCACCTGAAAGAAACCCATGCAAACACAGGGAGGACATGCAGACTCCACACAGAAGGAACCTCAGCCAAGAATCAAACCGGAGAACCTCTTGCTGTAAACTGATAATGCTAACCTCTGCACCACTCTGTCACCTATAACATAATAACATAAAGTAACATAATAATGTGTTAATGGGGTTGAAAGGTGGTCACAAATATGTTGAAGCGAAAGGTAAGGCATGAGTTAAACTCATTAATTTATTACAGTTGAATTGCAAGAATACATGAAAAACAAATTAAATACTTTCAGGAGTGAGACAGGCAGTCAGGAAGGGAGCTGTGGAAAGTATGATAGGAAGATTTATTTCTGAGCCATCAGCAGTGAGTCATGAAATGTAAGACTGAGGGTGCAGTTGAATCACTGCAATACATTATGTATCCAGAGGAAGAACCGAAATCTAGTTTTGCTTGCAGATGGTAAGGCTACTCCACTCAGTGTTTTAGAGTGAGATTGGCATTCTGATAACAACTCTGTCTCTAGTTAAGCATTTACTTTATTTATTTATTTATTTATTAATTAACATTTGTTTATCAGGATTGTCCATCTGGGCATAACTTGCTAATTTCAGCAGAGGCCTGGAGAGAAAAGCTACAAGTGTATGGTTATAAAAAGTAGATCACTAAAATTAAAGTTGCTTCAAGCAATTTAGCAGAATGAGTGCAAATAGAACACATAGCAAAACATAGTCTAACAAACGGCAACAGTACTTATCAGTCAGGCCTGGCCTTAAGTAAACTGGTGCCCAAGCCAAAAAGGGTTCATGATGCCATCTACCACCACCCCACCACTGCCCAGATTAAATTTTTTGGTTAGTTGCTTCCCTTGTCTCAGAGTTTGTCTTACTGTACACTTTTTTCTGCAGTTATTCATTCATTCATTCAGTTGTTCATTCACTCAATCAGTCATTCAAAATGTTCTAGCTAGGCAAGGCTGCACTCTGACAACGGTGAAGGAAACAACTGCATAAAGCCAGGGATCTGGGGGACACAAGGACCAAGAAGCCATTAGGTTTCTAGATGCTCCAATGTGCATTTTTAGAGAAGAAAAGTTTCCAAAGCCATGCAACAATCTCTGGCTCAGACATACAGTATAAAATTTGGGGCAGCACAATTTGTTATTCTGTAGATCTGCAGTAAATTGTGATTATTTTAAGGTAGTCTAATGGAAATTTTAAGAAGCCTGTTAAGAATGTAAAGTAGAGTGAGGCCTCATTTTTGATTGAATAGAGCCAGTTTGATTGACTTCTCTCTTTTGTTCACCTAGACAACAAAATGGACCTCACAGTATTAAGCAACATGTGCTGAATACTTAGCCGTGACCCTTAACCCATACGCCTTGACTGTCAAGATGTTTGCAGAATGTCCAGATTTATGTGAGGATTGAACTCATTAAGTAGGGATATACATTTGTGTTTCAGACTTCATTTCCTTCAGAAAATGCATAGTAATACAAACTCTGGTATTCTAGCAACTTTCTAAATGTATACTTTATATGAGCAATATTTAACACCTGTCACTATTTTGGACCTTTGACTCTATTTTAGGCTTTGTCCAGATTTCTTGTGCTAAGAGGTTGAAAGTTATGCCCCTCTGACTCTTCTTTCATAAGAGACAGAGATATATGTTACTTTTTTCAGTGACCAAGAAAAGACTAGTAATATAAATTTGGAGGGTGTGAGTGGCTACACCCCACATTCAGCATGCAGGGGAGCCTGTGTACCCCTGAATAAAAACACTGAAATGTTTGCGGTGGTGCAGCGGTTAGCATTGCCGCCTCACAGCAAGAGGTTCTGTGGTTGGATACTCGGCTGGGGTGCCTTCTCTGTGGAGTCTGCATGTCCTCCCTGTGGTCGTGTGAGTTTCCTCCGGGTGCTTCGGTTTCCTCCCACATCCCAAAGAGATGCTGTAGGTGGATTGGACACTCTAAATTGGCCCTAGGTGTGAGTGCGTGTGTGTGTGCCTTCTGTGGAAGGTTGGGTGCCAGGCTGTCAACTCAAAACTGCCAATCATGAGCGGACAGATGATCCGCTGTGGTGACCCCTAACCGGGAAAAGCCAAAAGAAGAAGACTGTGGCATTGTAACTCACAAGTGTCCTTGACTTTGCCTCATATTTTTGCCTTGTTCTTCATAAAACACTTGATTTTCTAGTAAATCACTTAGAATTAAATTTAGTCAGTAATGTCAGACATTAGAGTGACATACTGCTTATTTTAGAATATGCTTGCTAATAAAAAACTGTTATTACATTAACAAATAGCTATAATTGCTTGGGAAAGGATCTGTCTTCATATGTAAATGACTGCTGCCATTAGATCATAACTCTGGCTTTTCAGAACTAATATGATTTTTCTGAAGCAAGTCAGTATCCTATCTCTCAAATGCCCCTGATTTTGCAGAACATCTCTGATTCTGACACAGTTTTCTTCCACCATCCACCATAAAGTGCTAGATTTTCTGATAATTTATTGAGGACTGGTATCAGCCAATAATGCCAGACTTCAGAGTTTCCATAGTTCTTTATTGCTCAGAAAATATGTGATATAAAATCTGTTGTTCTTATAACTTAAGTGAATTAGAATAATACTTTACAATGTCCCTGATCTTGGGCCTTTGCCAAATACTTTTGTTCCTGTTTATATTGTATTTGGGCTATTTGTGAGAAACAAAGTTGAACTGCATTTGTTTTGACATTTTTATCATAATCAGACTTCTGAGATGTGCACAGTCACACAAGTGAGTATAACCACTGTAAGGAGTAAGGATTCTCTGGAAAATACCTTACCCTCTTGTCCACTCATTTTATACAGCCATCTGAATTTCCAGGACTAGTGTACATTTTGACATTAAGTTGTAATACTTCACTATGGTTGCACTGTCTACTCAGTGTTTGTTCATAGATTCATAGGTAGGTACTCAGCTATTGGCCCAAGGGCCTACATAAGCCTAGCCAACAAGGTTCCCTGGCTTACGCCACCCAAGAAAGTTATTTACCTGTGCCACTGTCGAGCAGAGACACAGAAGTGATGCCCGGGTGTATTTCCTATTTCCCATCCACTCATCAAGATTTTTCTTGAAGAGTGCTAATGAAGAACTTTGCTTGGCATACATGGGTAGCCTTTTCCAGAGTATGGGAAGTCTCTGGGACAAGAAACTATCCCTCCAGCATGTCCTGTTTATTGTGGTGACAAGGTTTAGGTCCCTAGAGCATGTAGCTCGAAGGGAGTGGGATTTCTTTAGGTGTAGCATGTCCAACAGCTCTGGGTTTGACATAGCTTTATATGTTAGGCAGAGATCACCTCGGAGTAGGTGATATGCTATGGAGTAAAGCTGGAGTTTTTTGAGGTGGTCAGTGTAGGGCATTTGTTTGAGGCCAGTAATCCTCTTTGTGAGGTACTTCTGTGGCCTTTCCAGCTGCTGCAGATGTCTTGTGAGGTACATTCCAAAAGGAGTATTGTACTCTATAATGGGTCTAATGAGTGTCGAGTAGAGGGGAACAATTACCTCCTTTTTTTCCTGGATGAGGACCCTTTTATGATGAGGTGTGCCACATAGAAGGACTTCCTGACTACTGTGGTGATGTGACTATCAAAGGAGAGACTACTGTCCACCTGGGTCCCAAGGTCTCTTTTCACACATTCAGTGTTAAATAGATTGCTGCCTATGTGGTAGTTCATGGGTACAGAGTTTTTACCAAAGGGGATGACACTGCACTTTTTGGCATTGAGCTTGAGGCCATGGCTCTGACACCAGGCATCTGTCTCAGCGAGGCCCTTCTATAGGATGTCCACATCATTTGTGGACTTGACTATGGCTCCTAGTTTGCAGTCATCTGCAAACTTCATTAGCCAGAGGCCTTCTGTGTTAGCCTGTACTTCAGAGAAGTAGATACCCCACAGGAGAGGTGCCAGGATGGAACCCTGTGGTACTCCATGTGTCACTGCTTTGAGGTCAGATTTGGAGTCTACAACTTTTACAGTGTGGGTTCTGTCAGTGAGCCAGTTGGCAACCCATCTTGTGACATAGGGATTTATACCTAGTTTAGTGAGTTTAGCTATAATTCTAGAATGGGGGATGGTGTTGGAAGCCTTGGCGAGGTCAGGATAGGCTGTGTGAACCACCTTACCCTCATCTACAGCTTTGGTGACTGCCTCAAAGAAGTTGATCAGGTTCAGGAGGCATGATATGCCTTTCACAAACTCGAACTGGGTGGGATCCAGAGTTTGGAGGTTACCAATATCTTTGTTTATGAGTTCCATGATGATATGTTCCATGGCCTTGCAGACCAGGCTCATCAGGCTGATAGGTTGATAGTTTCCAGGATAAGTGGTGGCTCCCCCTTTGTGGAGTGGGATAACTGTTGCTGTGCACCATTCAGTGGGCACAAAGCCTGATGCAAGGCTATTATTGAACATGGTGCTTAAGTGGGAAGCCAGTTCGTTCTGAAGTTCGTGTAAAATGCAGCCTGGGATGTTGTCCGGTCCCATGGATGCTGTGTTTTTGGCTTTAGAGAGTGCAGCTTTTACCTGCATAGTTGTGATTACAGGGACTCTGCATTCTTCCTGTATAGATATGGGCCCTTTAGGGGGTGAGAGAGGGGGGTAAAGTTAGCATTGATCCTATCTGCCAGGATGTTGGCAATATCAGTTGGTTCTGTAATTTTCTTGCCTTTGTGCTGTAACAGATCTGGGTGTTGCCATCAAGATTCTTAACATAGCTATAGAATGCTTTGTGGTTGTCCTTGAAATTAGTGGTGATTTTGTTTTCGTAGCTAGCTTTAGAGGATCTTATAAGGGATCTCAGCTTCTTACTGAGGCTGACCAGGGAGCTGCTCCACTCATGGTATTTTACTCTCTTTTGCAGCAGTTTCTTCCTTCTGTTGTACAGTTTGTTTATGGTAAGGGACCACCAAATTGGCTTCCTTTTTTGGAGGATAGCATTTTGGTTCTGTTTGGGATAGCACGATCCATGATCTCGTGTAAGTGCTTATAGAGTGCATTTGTGTAGGATTCAGCAGTTGTAACTGTATTGTCCATCTGCATGGGTGTCATGAAGTTCACCACTTCTGTCTTAAGAAGCATGAAGTTGGCTTTGGAGAAATTTTGTACTGTGATTTCCTTAATGGGGAGTGGGGGTGGGATGTGGATATCACGGGTGATTAGCTTATGGTCAGATCAGACCAACGAGGGGATGACTTCAGGTGTGGAACACCAGTCACTCATGTTGGTAATGACTAGGTCTAGGATATTGTTGCCCCTGGTTGGGGTGTGGATAAGTTGATCCGGGGCATTGGAGTTTATGAATTCCAGAAAGCGTTGAGCTAAGGAGTTGGTACACGAGTAGTTTTCCCAGTTAATGATGGGGTAGTTGAAGTTGCCCATTATTATGGTGTTTGGTTGAACCCTAATATTTTCCAGTACATCAAGAAAGAGGAGTGGGAATCCTGGGGCATGGTGGGGGATCTGTAGCAAACTACAATTTGGATTGCAGTATTGCCCAGAGTTAGTTGCACTTGGATAACCTCAGATGCATTATGCTGAGCAACTAGCCTGGAGGTGTGGATATCCTTAATGAATATGGACACACCTCCTCCTTTGGTGTTTCGGTCCAGGTTACATGGCCGAAAAGTGTGGTATGAGTTATAGCCTGGTAGTGCAGGGGTGCTCTCTGGAGCCTTGAACCAGGTCTCAGTCACTGCACAGATATCGATGTTCTCCATTTTATGGAGTGCCTCGAGTGAGTGCATTTTGAGATTTAGACTTCTAGCATTGAGTAGCATTACCCTCAGTTTTTGCTTGCCTGTTCCTGTTATGGTGGTGAATTTATTTGAACCTTGCCTAAAAAAGGCACTATAGGGGCATCAAGAGCCTTAGCCAGTATCCAGAATCCCGGGGGGGGGGGGGGGGACAGGTGCAGGCTATCTGTGGCAAAGCATTGTGGTCTGTCGACCATGTCATCCCAAGCAGACAGATACTGGATCCCCTTAGAATGACACCAGAAGCTTAGCCAATTGTTGAAGTCAATCATTTTGTCCTTGTACTGAGGTATCATTCTGGGTGATGGCAGAATGCTACTCAGGGCTAGGGTCATACCTGCCTGGGCTACAAGATCGGAGAGCTCTTCCATGTCTCTTTTCATGTAGTCCAGGGAGGTATGTCTCAGGTCATTCACACCAACATGGACAATGACAGAGTCATATTTGTACTTGTTGTGGAGTGACCTGAGTGCGTGGGTTATGTGGCGGATCCTGGCACCCGACAGGCAGCTGACAGTAACCTTCTCCTTGTTTAGCTTGGTGAGTGGGACATCAGTGTGCCTGATTATAGAGTTGTCTATGACTAGTGTGTTGGGTACGTTGTTTTGCCTTATTGGCTGTGGTTGAGTGGCACACTGAGTCTGTGGGCTATGTGTCATTTGGGTTGTGTTGGGGGATGGAGATTGCTTGCGTTTCTACTTTGGAGGTCTCTGTTGCTTAGACAGATTATTAGTGAGAGCCTCCGCAAATGTTTTTGTGTTACTATGTGTGGATTTTGGTGGTGCAGATTTAGTGAGACTATGTGATGAGTGTGGTGTGGTGCAAATGTTTGCCTTTTCCTCATGACTGTCAAGTTCAGTCTTGGTTGGAGAGAGCTTTACCTTCAGTTTGGCTAGATAAGTGCATCTCTCACAGGTTGTAGTGTTGGGTGGTAGGAGTAGAGGGTTGTCTGTGTACATGAGGCAATTTCTACATTGCCTCAAGATGCCCAGATTCATCAGCTAGACAGGAGAGAACACTGGGAGCTGACCCTTGGACATTCCTGAATAAAAAACTATTTTCCTCTAGATAAGTGAGGAAAGGGAGTACAAGAGCTGTTTTTCTCTAAGCAAGTGAGAAAAGTAAGTACAAAAACTGTTTTCCTTTAGGTAATGGGGAAGATTGAGTGCTATAGTAATTAGTAGTGTATTTAGTGCTTACAAGTTCTGAACAAGGGCTGAGCATGAATAAGCAAATTTAAGTGCTAAAAACTAAGAATATGTATCTGCACTAGATGAGTTACAGGACAGAAACAAGTGCAAATGCAGGCTTTCAAATCAGAAAGTTGAGAGAGATGGAAGAGATTGCCCAAACAGCCAATAACTACAATTTCTGGGCCAGAACCACTCCTTATGTGGTAGACAGCTTACCTAGTACTTACCACTCCCACTGATAAGCTAGAAGGCTTCCATCCAACACAGAAAGGCTCGGGGGGCTCAGAAGCTTACATACAGTCCTGGATACAGCAAATCTGTATCTGGAACACTAGTTACAGGAAAGGCAGGAAACAGGCTTATAGTTTTTTTTTTTTTTTTTACAGAAAAGTAGCAGTTCTTCCCTTGTTTCCATGATCAGCACCTATTACCCCTGTCCAAGAGAAACACAGGTGAAACCCCCAGGCTAAATTTATGGTTACTCATCCAGTTGTCCAGACTGCACTTGAATGAGGCCAGAGGTGCTTTGCTTGACATGAATTGGGAGTCTGTTCCACAGGTGTGGTAACCTCTAGGAGACAAACCTGTCCCTCCAGCAGGTTCTATATATGTCACATACCAGGTTACGTTTTTTAGAGTGAGTAACCCATGTGCCGTTGGATTTATGAATATGCAGCATTTCCAATAAAGCAAAGTCAGAGATTGCCTTATATGCAAGGCAGATATTGCCTCTAAGTAGTCTGTATGAAACGGAGTAAAGTGACAGTGATTTCAGCTGATCCACATAGGACAGATGCTGAATACCTTTAATTCTCCTTGTGAGGAACTTTTGTGGCCTCTCCAGTTGCTACAGGTGCCTGGAAAGGTACATACCAAGAGGGGCATTGTTGTCAGTTATTGGCCTGATGAAGGAAGAGCACAGGGAGGTTATAACTTTTTTTTTTCTGAACGCAATGCCCTTACTTATAAGATGAGCAATATAGAATGCCCTTCTTACCACTGTGGGGACATGCTGATCAAAGGTAAGGTTGCTGTCAACCTGTATGCCCAGGTCTCTCACCACTGAGTGCGTGCTTAGGGTGTTTCTTTTGATGTGGTAGTTAGCAGGAACATCGCTATTACTGAAGGGGATGATAATACATTTTTTTTGCATTGAGTTTAAGGTTGTGACTTTGGCACCAATCATATGTTTGCATAAGACCCTCTTATAGGATGTTGACAAGAGGATCTTATGCAAACATATGATTGCTGCCAAAGTCACGGCCTTAAACTCAGTGCAAAAAATGTATTATCATTCCTTTCAGTAAGAGCGATGTTCCTGCTTACTACCACATCAATAGAGCAATTCTATGCTTATTTTGCACCATTAATAACATCAAAGAGCATTACTCTGGTGGATATTTAAGTTACTGACAGGTATTCGGCAATATGTCCTAACGTCTCAGAAGATATGAGTAAATCAGCTCTATATAGGGTCAAAGAGAATATTTCGATTTCACCTAATTTACTAATAGACTTTTTTATTAGCAGTGTGTTAAAGACCACTTAATGAGGCCAATAACCATGTTATTTAACATGATGCTATAAAATACTGTAGTTCCATTTACTTGGAAGTCAGCTTATGTCATGCCAATGTACAAAAATGTTGCATATGATGTCTCCAACTATTGCCCAATTAACTTGACCTCACTTGTAGTCAAGTGTTTTGAAAGATGCATACTCTCCCTATTAAGTAACAATGGAATGACTTAACTTTTGCATTTCTGAATCAACATGATTTTATTAAAAAAAATGTTCAACACTAATCTAGTACAATGATATGAAACAGTCAGTGTTGGGATTGATAATGGCAATAGCTCTGGTGTGGTATATTTGGATATTACCAACATGGGAAATCTATGCTCTACACCTATGGTCTCCCCATCGTTGGTCAGGTCAGATCATAAGCTAATCACCCTTATCATCTACATCCCACCCCCACCCCCCAGTAAGGAAACCTCCATAAAAAACTTCTCCAAAGCCAACTTCATGCTACTCAAGTCAGAAGTGACAAACTTCATGACACCCATGCAGACGGGAACTGAAACTTCGACTGCTGAGTCCTAAACTAAGGCACTGTACGAGCACTTCCACTCATGCATGAATCGTGCCATACCAAATAGAACCAAGATACTGTCCTCCAAAAAAAAGGAAGCCAATCCGGTGGTCCCCTGTCATAAACAATCTTTACAACAAAAGGAAGAAACTTTTGCAGAAAAGAGGAAAATCCCAGGATGCAAAAACTCCCTTACCAGCCTCAGTAAGAAGCTGAGATTCATAGGTTCATAGGTTAGTACTAGGCTATCAGCCCTAGGGCCTATACAAACCTAGCCATAACAATTCCCTGAATATTTCTTCCCACATTATTTACTTTCCTGGACTACTGTCTAGCAGGGCGACTGACGTGATCCCTGGGGTGAATTTCCTTTCTCCCATCCAATCGTCAAGGTTCCTCTTGAAGAGGTCCAAAGAGGCACACTGCTTGACATGTATGGGCAATCTATTCCAGAGTCTGGGGAGTCTCTGGGTCAGGAACCTATCCCTCCAACATGTTTTGTTTATTGTGATGACAAGGTTTAGATCCCTGGAGCGTGTAGCTCTGAGGGATTGGGATTTCTTTAAGTGTAGCATGTCCAACAGCTCTGGGTTTGACATGGCCTTGTATGTTAAGCAGAGATCGCCTCTGAGTAGACGATATGTGACAGAGTATAGCTGGAGTTTTTTAAGGCGGTCAGCATAGGGCATCTGCTTTAGGCCTGTGATTCTTTTAGTGAGGTATTTCTGAGGCCTTTCCAGTTGTTGCAGATGTCTTGAGAGGTACATACCAAATGGAGCATTGTATTCTATAATGGGTCTAATGAGGGATGAGTACAGTAGGACAATGACCTCCTTTTTTCTGGATGAAAAGCCCTTCATGATGAGGTGTGCCACATAGAAGGATTTCCTGACTGTTGTAGCGATGTGGTTATCGAAGGTGAGACCACTGTCCACCTGTGTCCCTAAGTCTCTTATCACACTTTCTGTGTTTAGTGTACTGCCACCTATATGGTAATTCATGGATACATGTTTTTCCCAAAGGGGATAACAATACATTTCTTGGCATTGAGCTTGAGCCCATGGCTCTGGCACCAAGCATCTGTTTCTGTAAGGCCCTTTTGTAGAGTATCCACATCATTTGGGGATTCAATAATGGCTCCCAGTTTGCAGTCATCTGCAAACTTTGTTAGCCAGAGTCCCTTAGTTTTGACCTGTACTTCAGAGAAGTAGATGCCAAACAAGAGCGGCCCCAGGACTGAACCCTGAGGTACTCCACTTGTCACTGGTCTGGAGCTGGATTTGGAGTCGGCTACTTTTACAGTGTGGGTTCTATCAGTAAGCCATTTAGCAACCCATTGGGTGACATAGGGATTAATGCCCAACTTAGTAAGTTTATCTATGATTCCAGAGTGGGGGATGGTGTCAAAGGCCTTGGCAAGGTCTAGATAGGCTGTGTGAACCACCTTACCCTTGTCCATGGCTCTGGAGACTGATTCAAAGAAGTCAATCAGGTTCAGGAGACAAGATCAACCCTTCACAAACCCAAACTGGGTGGGGTCCAGTGTTTGAAGGTTGCCAATGTCTTTGTTTATAAGTTCCATGATAATACGCTCCATGGCCTTGCAGATAAGGCTTGTCAGACTGATGGGATGGTAGTTTCCGGGATCCAAGGTGGATCCCCCCTTGTGGATTGGGATAACTATAGCTCTGCGCCACTCAGTGGGCACGAAACCTGAGGTGAGGCTATGATTAAACATGACACTTAGGTGAGGTGCCAGTTCATATTGTAGTTCATGTAGTACACAGCCCGGGATGTCATCTGGTCCCATGGATGCTGTATTCTTGGCTTTAGAGAGTGCGTTTTGTACCTGTGTGGCCGTTATTACTGGAATTTTGCAATCTTCCGGTATTGAGATGGGCCATTTAGGGGGTGAGAGTGGGATGAAGTTGGCACTGAATCGATCTGCCAGGATATTGGCAATATCCTTCGCATCAGTATATTTAATGTCATTCTGTTTTAGCTCAGAGCAGATCTGAGCATTGCCATTTAGATTCTTGACATAATTATAGAATGCTTTGTGGTTGTCTTTGGAATCTTTGGCAATTTTATTTTCGTAACTAGCTTTGGAGGATTTTATGAGGCATCTCAGTTTCTTACTGAGGCTAGTAAGGGAGTTTTTTGCATCCTGGGATTTTCCTCTTTTCTGCAAAAGTTTCTTCCTTTTGTTGTAAAGTTTGTTTATGGCAGGGGACCACCAGATTGGCTTCCTTTTTTTGGATGAGAGCATTTTGGTTCTATTTGGGATGGCACGATTCATGCATGAGTGGATGTGCTCGTACAGTCCCATAGTGTAGGATTCAGCAGTTGAACTTTCAGTTCCCGTCTGCATGGGTGTCATGAAGTTTGTCACTTCTGACTTGAGTAGCATGAAGTTGGCTTTAGAGACGTTTTTTATGGTGGTTTCTTTACTGGGGGGTGGGGGTGGGATGTGGATGTTAAGGGTGATTAGCTTATGGTCAGACCTGACTAACGAGGGGTGACCATAGGTATGGAGCATTGATTTCCCATGTTGGTAATGACCAGGTCTAGGATATTGGAGCCCCTGGTGGGACTATGGATTAGTTGATCCAGGGTGTTGGAATTTATGAATTCCAAGAACCGTTCATAAAGGTGTTGGGACATGAGTAGTTTTCCCAGTTAATGGCAGGGTAGTTAAAATCACCCAGTATTAGGGTGTTTGGTTCTATCTTAATATTTTCCAGTATGTTTAGAAAGGTGTAGTGAGAATCTTGGGGTATGGTGGGGGATCTGTAGCAAGCTACAATTTGGATTGCAGTCTTACCTAGTGTTAGTTGCACTTGGAGAATTTCAGACACATTGTGTTGGCCAACTAGCCTGGTGGTGTGAATATCCTTGGTGAATATTGACACTCCTCCACCTTTAGTGTTTCGGTCCTGGTTTGGTGGCCGAAAAGTGTGGTAAGAGTTGTAGCCTGGTATTGCAGGGGTGCTCTCTCCACCTTTAGTGTTTCGGTCCTGGTTTGGTGGCCGAAAAGTGTGGTAAGAGTTGTAGTCTGGTATTGCAGGGGTGCTCTCTGGAGCCTTGAACCAGGTCTCAGTTACTGCACAGATATTGATGTTCTCCATTTTTAGGAGTGCCTCGAGAGAGTGCATTTTGAGGTTTAGACTTCAAGCATTGAGTAGCATTACCTTCAGATTTTGCATGCTTGTGCCTGTTATGGTGGTGGTTTTGTCCTTTGAAGTTTGCCTAAAAAAGGCACTATAGGGGTGGCAAGAACCTTAGCCAGTAACCTGAATCTTAGGGGTGACAGGTGCAGACCATCTCTGGCAAAGCATCGTGGTCTGTCAATCATGTCATCCCAGGCAGACAGATACTGGATCCCCTTTGAATGACACCATAAGCTTAGCCAATTGTTGAAGTCAATCATTTTATCCTTATATTGTGGTATCATTCTGGGCGAAGGCAGGATGCTACTCAGGGCTAGGGTCATACCTGCCTGGGCCACATGATCCGAGAGCTCTTCCATGTCTCTTTTCATGTAGTCCAGGGAGGTACGTCTCAAGTCATTCACTCCAACATGGACAATGACAGAGTCATATTTGTACTTGTTATGGAGTGACTTGAGTGCATGCGTTATGTGGCGGATCCTGGCACCCGACAGGCAGCTGACTGTAATTTTCTCCTTATTCAACCTGGTGAGAGGGACATCAGTGTGCCAGACTATAGAGTCACCTATGACTAAAGTGTTAGGTACATTGTCTTGCCTTAGGGGCTGTTGCTGGGTGGTACACTGGTGTTGTGAACTATGCGACACATTGGTTGTGATTGGTGTTTGTTTGCGTTTTAGCTTCAGAGGTCTTTGTTGCTTGGGCAGGTTACAGTTAAGGGCCTCTGCATATGTGGATTTAGTGTTGCTATATGTGGGTGTTGGTGGTGCGGGTTTAGAAGGGCTATGTGTTGCTTGAGGTGTAGTGTGGGTGTTAACCTTCTCCTCTTGACTGTTTAGCACAATCTTGGGTGGAGAGAGCTTTGCTTCCATTTTGGCTATATAAGTGCATCTCTCACAGGTTGTAGTGTTGGGTTGTAGGAGGAGAGGGTTGTCTGTGTACATGAGGCAATTGCTGCATTGCCCCAGTATGCCCAGATTCACCAGGTGGACAGGAGAAATCACCGGAAGCTGACCCTTGGACATGCCTGGTTTGGGGCTTTTTTTTTCTTTGTAAAGTATAGGAGCTGTTTCCTTAGCAAGGTACTTTGCAATTATAGGCTGTTTAGTGCCTACTATTAATTTCTCCTTGTTAACAGGGAGAGTGCAGTGTTTGTATGAGTTTAAGGCTTCCTAGTGCTTTCCAGCAGGTATTAGAGAAAGTGCTAGTCACAGGGATGCTTAAAGGTAAGATTGAAAAGAATGCACTCTGCAGTGTGCACTAGAGAAGTTAGATGTGAAAGTAGGTAACTTGAGTTTTACCTGTTTAAAAAGTTAAGGTTTAGTGGAGAGTTACTATTTTTAAAACAGCAAGATGGACTGAAAGGGGTGGTCACTTTTGTATTTTGGTACTATGAAATACTGTAGGATGGCCAAAAAATGTAAATAATTGAAGGGGTGGGATTTCAAAAGTGATGGTTTTGTGATTACTCACATAAGCCAGTGAAAGTAGAGAGAAATGAGATATATGGTCAGATTAACATAAGAGGCGGGCAACTAGAAAGACAGTGGTATTTAACAAGACAACTTAAATGGGTGGGAAGGAGGGAAAAAATTATGCCTGACTCAGAACAGAGAGAGCTGTGGTCTCTTTTGAAGTTTTAATATGCTGTTAAAACAGAATGCAAGCAAAACACAACGTAAAGAAAACAAACTACAGTATTCAAAATATAGAAAGGCAATACAGAAATACAAAAAATAACAACAAACTAACCTTTCCTTCACAGCAAAGTGTAGCAGAGTCTGGATGAGCCTTTCTGGTAAAGATCCCTCATAAAATCCTCCAAAGCTAGTTACGAAAATAAAATTGCCAAAGATTCCAAAGACAACCACAAGGTATTCTATAACTATGTCAAGAATCTAAATGGCAATGCTCAGATCTGCTCTGAGCTACAACAGAATGGCATTAAATATACTGATCCCAAGGATATTGCCAATATCGTGGCAGATTGATTCAGTGCCAACTTCACCACCCTCTCACCCCCCTAAACGGCCCATCTCAATACCGGAAGGTTGCCAAATTCCATAAATAATGTCCACACAGTTAAAAACGCACTCTCCAAAGCTAAGAACACAGCATCCATGGGACCAGATGACATCCCAGGCTGTGTACTACATGAACTATAAAATGAACTGGCACCTCACCTAAGTGTCATGTTTAATCATACCCTCACCGAATGAAGTGCTTTTCGTTGGCACAAATGTGTCAACTTCTTCAGATTCAAAACAGTTTTGTGAAATACACACACCACTTAAAACAACTTACTCTTGTCATGTGATCAGCATCAGGTGCTGCTGTTCTAGAGCCTGCTCATATTTAAAGTGATATCACATATAAAAAGCAGTAATAAAACACATTGTGCACGCTGGTACAATGTTCAACAGACTGATAAAACCTAATCTAAGCTAAGCAGATTAACTACACTTAGGAGTCAATATCAACTGCTTAATAATAAGAAAGAATCAATTAGTGTTACAGTTAAACAAGTTAAACTTATGGCAATCCTGGTTGAATAGCAATCCTAAGAAGTCAGAAATTGTCAACCAACAACTCAGACAGGATTGGTTCTATGCTGTCAGTTAACTCAATTTTACAATACAGGTAAAAGTGTTAAAAATACATTAATAACCAATACGTTTATACAAATTGTACTTAAAAAATGCTAACAAGTGACTATCTCAAGAAGTCAGAAATTGACAATTGGTCAAGGCCATTTTTTTAGAGTACAAATATTTAAGGTTTATAAGAGGTTTGATGTTTATAAAAAACTATTAAGGGCTTGCCTACAAAAATACTTCTAGTTATAAATCGCCAAACTACTAAATAAACATAATCAAAAACACATTGTTGTAAGTTACAAAGTTCCTGCTTCATCTATTTAGACTTTTTAACTTTAAGAGGTAAGCAATATTGCAGGCATCATTCAGACCAGGACTTAGAAATGCATTTAGTCTCACCTGCCATAACAGCTCACGTTCTTCGAGCATCAAGTTAAATGGTCCACCTCTCACATCAAAGCTCACATGGTCTATAACTTTGAAAAGAAACTTGTGGTTACTGTGTTCGATAAGGTGTCTTGCTAAAGGATTATCATCTTTTTTCTTTTCTATAGTATATGTGTGCTCGTATATTCTATCTTTTAGCTTACGTTCGGTTTTACCGATGTAGAAGGCTGAGCATGCTTGGCACCTAGCCACATAAACCACAAGCTTAGAGTTACAGTTGTATTTAGACCTCATCTTGAAAGTCCTATCATTAACAACACAACTCTCGCCTATCTCAATGTGTCTGCACGTTCTGCAGTTACCGCATGTAGTCATTCCTATTTGCCTTGACAGGGGTCCCATACTCTTTCTTTCGAGCAAAGTTTTCAGGTTTGCTCCTTTTCTAAAGACAAGGTTTGGCGCTTGTCCAAGTTTAATGGTCAAAGATCTATCAAGTAATATAAATTCCCAATTTTTGTTCAAGATAAATCTGACCATTTGACTGTCATTACTGAAAGTAGTAATGAAACTAGCTTGAAATTCTTTAATTGTCTCCCCAGTTGTTACTTCTGCTGTCAATGCGCGGTTACTAATAGTGTTGCCCTCTATCAAGTCGTTACCTCAACATTTATTGTGTTTTCAAAATTACTGTTAAGCAAAGGTTTAACTACACCTAACTGTCTCTTAAGTCTCACTTCTGTTACCAAAGATTGTATCAGCTGTAAGGGGTAGCCTCATTGTATAAACATATTGCTTAACAATAGACACTCGGCATTAAAATCTGAGTCTAAAGTAGTCATCCTGGCTGCTCTAATAAGTTGTCCCTTCACTATTGAGTGCTCACCCTGTGGAGGTAGTTTTGCCAATTTAGTTATGGCATTTTGGGAAAACAATTTTGTTTTTAAACATCCACAACACAGGGTGAGCATAGCATTTTATACCAGATTCTTGGACGATATTTCTGTCCTCTTCAAGGGCGATGAACAACAGGCACAATAATTCATTAGATATTTAAACTCAGCTACTGAATTTTTAAGGTTTACATCTAGTTTTAGCACAAATTCTATTGACTACTTGGATTGTAAACTCGTCACAGACATTATAAATGAGAGATACGTATCTAGAATGCACAGAAAGGAAACGTACTCTAACTCATTTTTGCATTTTACTAGTAATCATCCTTATCACCAGAAGCGCTGATACTTAAGAGACAGTTAGGTGTAGTTAAACCTTTGCTTAACAGTAATTTTGAAAACACAATAAATGTTGAGTTAACGAACTTGATAGAGGGCAGCACTATTAGTAACCGCGCATTGACAGCAGAAGTAACAACTGGGGAGACAACTAAAGAATTTCAAGCTAGTTTCATAACTACTTTCAGTAATGACAGTTAAATGGTCAGATTTATCTTGAACAAAAATTGGCAATTAATCTTACTTGATAGATCTTTGACCATTAAACTTGGACAAGCGCCAAACCTTGTCTTTAGAAAAGGAGAAAACCTGAAAACTTTGCTTGAAAGAAAGAGTATGGGACCCCTGTCAAGGCGAGTAGGAATGACTACATGCGGTAACTGCAGAACGTGCAGACACATTGAGATAGGCGAGAGTTGTGGTTAATGGTAGGACTTTCAAGTTGAGGTCTAAATACAACTGTAACTCTAAGCTTGTGGTTTATGTGGCTAGGTGCCAAGCATGCTCAGCCTTCTACATCGGTAAAACCGAACGTAAGCTAAAAGATAGAGTATACGAGCACACATATGCTATAGAAAAGAAAAAAGATGATAATCCATTAGCAAGACACCTTATCGAACACAGTAACCTCAAGTTTCTTTTCAAAGTTATAGACCATGTGAGCTTTGATGTGAGAGGTGGACCATTTAACTTGATGCTCGAAGAATGTGAGCTGTTATGGCAGATGAGACTAAATGCATTTCTAAGTCCTGGCATGAATGATGCCTGCAATATTGCTTGCCTCTTAAAGTTAAAAAGTCTATATAGATGAAGCAGGAACTTTGTAACTTACAACAATGTGTTTTTGATTATATTTATTTAGTAGTTTGGCGATTTATAACTAAAAGTATTTTTGTAGGCAAGCCCTTAATAGTTTTTTTATAAACATCAAACCTCTTATAAACCTTAAATATTTGTACTCTAAAAAAATGGCCTTGACCAATGGTCAATTTCTGACTTCTTGAGATAGTCGCTTGTTAGCATTTTTTAAGTACAATTTGTATAAACGTATTGGTTATTAATGTATTTTAACACTTTTACTTGTATTGTAAAACTGAGTTAACTGACAGCATAGAACCAATCCTGTCTGAGTTGTTGGTTGACAATTTCTGACTTCTTAGGATTGCTATTCAACCAGGATTGCCATAAGTTTAGCTTGTTTAACTGTAACACTAACTGATTCTTTCTTATTATTAAGCAGTCTATATCGACTGCTAAGCATAGTTAATCTGCTTAGCTTAGATTAGGTTTTATCAGTCTGTTGAACGTTGTACCAGCATGCACAATGTGTTTTATTACTGCTTTTTATATGTGATATCACTTTAAATATGAGCAGGCTCTAGAACAGCAGCACCAGCTGATGCTGATCACATGACAAGAGTAAGTTGTTTTAAGTGGTGTGTGTATTTCACAAAACTGTTTTGAATCTGAAGAAGTTGACACATTTGTGCCAACGAAAAGTGCTTCATTCGATAAGAATAAATTTGTATTTTATTTACAAGTTCCTTGGCTTACAGTTATTTGTCGGATTTTGTGGATTATCAGTTTGTTTTTTGGTTTGTCTCATAATCATACCCTCACCTCAGGCTTCTTGCTCACTGAGTGGTGCACAGCTACAGTTATCCCACTCCACAAGGGGGGATCCACCTTGGATCCTGGGAACTACTGCCCCATCAGTCTGACGCGCCTGATGTGCAAGGCCATGGAACGTATTATTATGGAACTTATAAACAAAGACATCGACAACCTTCAAACACTGGACTCCACCCAGTTTGGGTTCATGAAGGGCTGATCTTGTCTCCTGAACCTGATTAAATTCTTTGAATCAGTCTCCAGAGCCATGGACGAGGGTAAGGTGGTCCACACAGCCTATCCAGACCTCGCCAAGGCATTTAACAACATCCCCCACTCTGGAATCATAGATAAACTTACTAAGCTGGGCATTAATCCCTATGTCACTTGATGGGTTGCCAACTGACCTACTGACAGAACACACACTGTAAAAATAGCTGACTCCAAATCCAGACAAGTGACAAGTGGCGTACCTCAGGGTTCAGTCTGGGACCTCTCTTGTTTGGCATCTACTTCTCTGAAGTACAGGTCAACACTAAGGGACTCTGGCTAACAGAGTTTGCAGATGACTGCAAACTGGGAGCCATTATTGAATCCCCAAATGATGTGGGTACTCTAACAAAAGGGTCTTACAGAAACAGATGCTTGGTGCCAGAGCCATGGGCTCAAGCTCAATGCCAAGAAATGTATAGTTATCCCCTTTGGGAAAAAACATGTACCTGTGAATTACCACATAGGTGGCAGCACACTAAACACCGAAATTGTGATAAGATACTTAGGGACAAAGGTGGGCAGTGGTCTCACCTTCGATAACCACATCGCCACAACAGTCAGGAAATCCTTTTATGTGGCACAACTCATCACTAAAGGCTTTTCATCCAGAAAAAAGGAGGTCATTGTCCCACTGTACTCATCCCTCATTAGACCGATTATAGATTACAGTGCCTCATTTGGTATGTACCTCTCAAGACATTTGCAACAACTGGAAAGGGCCCAGAAATACCTAACTAAAAGAATCACAGGCCTAAAGCAGATGCCCTACGCTGACCACCTTAAAAATCTCCAGCTATACTCTTTCACTTTTCGTCTACTCAGAGGCGATCTCTGCTTAACATACAAGGCCATGTCAAACCCAGAGCTGTTGGGCATACTACACTTAAAGAAATCCCAATCCCTCAGAGACACACACTCCAGGGATCTAAATCTTGTCATCACAATAAACAAAACATGCTGGAGGGATAGGTTCCTGATCCAGAGACTCCCCAGACTCTGGAAAAGACTGCCCCTACATGTCAAGCAGAGCGCCTCTTTGGCCCTCTTCAAAAGGAGCCTTGACGATAGGATGGGAGAAAGGAAATTCACCCCTGGGATCATGTCAGTCACCCTGCTAGACATGGGTCCAGGGAAGTAAATAGTGTGGGAAGAAATAGCCAGGGAATTGTTATGGCTAGGCTTGTATAGGCCCTATGGCCGATAGCCTATTACCAACCTATGAACCTACCAACCAACCTATGAATCCTTAAATTATTGAATGGGCGAAATGCTGGTTAACAAACAGATTCCAGTGTGTTACACTGAAAGGATACTATTTAGTAGTTTCTTTTGGGGTACCATATGGCTCAGTCTTGGACCCTGTATTATTTAACTAGTGATATCTTTATTACCAATTAAAGTTACTTATTTGGGTATCAAAATACGCAGATGATATCAACATTGGTGGTTCTTTATCTTCCTCAGCTGATTTTATGGCATGCAGATCATATGTTTCTGATGTATTTGGATGACCAAATAAACAGATTGCATATTAATTCTGCCAAAAGTGGTATGATGTACTATGCCACATTCAGACCAGATCAAGATTTTACCTTTAGTGCTATTTGAGGTTCATGAAATCCCTGAGTACACGTCATCTCAAATGTTCAGTATGAGAGTGATGCTTGAATTGTTAAAGCAAAGGTCATGCATACTATGAGGTTATTATTAAACACTTTCAGCAGTAGGTCAGAGACTTTTCTTGTAAAATCATTCATTACCTATCTTAGGCCCAATTATAAAATAGAACTTTTTGTTCCTATTCTAAAGGTGATCTGTCATCGTTAAAACATGCCAAAAGGAATTTAACAAACAAAAAAAACATTGCTGTGTAAAACATTGTCTTACCCCTAGAAAAAAACTAAGTCTATATTCAGTAAGTTGTTAAGTTATTCTGGCTCTTATTTTATATTGATATCCTGCAAACCAATAAATCATCTAGAGAATGTAATGCCACTTTCCAAGTGGCATTTACACTGCATAATCCTGTCATATTAGTTCATAACTTACCCTGGCTGCCCATTCACTATCTTTTTTCAGTCACTGTTGTGCAAAGATTTTATCCTTCATAAGTCCTTTCACTGTAAGCATATTTATGTGCATATGCAGTAAATCTATCTCTCTGTCTATCTATCTGTACGTCTATCTATCCATCTATCCATCCATCCATACATCCAACATTCTGACATGATTGTCCATTTGAGATCATGGTGCTAGTAAATTTAGAAGTGTAAGTCAGAGTCCACTTTTCCCAGCAAGCTCAGAGGCAAATGTTCTCCAACAAGTTCTGAATTAACCTCAAGGCCTTCTTCCAGTGGGTGATGCCTCATACAGTTCCCATGGAGAGAGCATGGGAACGTCATGAGAAGGTACCCAAACTACCTTAACTGACTCCTTTAAACTGGTGAAATTACTCTTTGTTGAGATCCCTTGGAACTTCCAAGATGCACACTCTTCATTGACAGTGAACCCAGAACTTTACAAATGAACATCCATTGCACTGTCTGTACCCATTACCACATTATTTTGGTCGTTACCCAAAGTTCATGACTGTAGTTGAGGGTTTAGACACAGACATAATGTAAATTGAGTGCAGTGCCCTTTGATGTTGTTTTCAATCCATTATCACATTTCATTAAAATGCCTCCCTTACTTTTGCCACTGGAACCATTTCCTAGTCAGTCTCATGATGTTCTCTAAACTCACTTTGAACATTATCCCAAAATACCTAAAGTCCTTATCTACTGAGAATGGCTCTTTCTTTTTCTACTTGACACAAAACAATGACTTCTAGTTTTGTGTCAAAGTTTTCATTTCAGCAGCTTTACGCACAAGAGCAAGACAAATTCCAAAGCACACTGGAGATCACAGACACTGAAGACTGCAAACAACAAAGATGTGACCTTCTTTGGATCACAACATCACACACACACACACACACACACACACACACACACACACACACACACACACACACTGCATAAGGCTATACCCACCTTGAATATATTGAACTTAACACTGAGAATATGGATTTGACTCTTGCTCCATAAATATAGGAACCAAATGGTATACAGCAGTGCCCTGGGATGCCATAGTGTTGTATCACCTCCAGCAATGCATTCTAGAGAATATGGTCATATGCCATCTCCTTGTTTATAAAACAAATAGATACCCCACTGGCAAACTCCAATGACCCTTAAATTATCTATGCAAGGACAGATTGTTGACCCACATTATTGAAGGAGAGGCTCAGCCATCAGACTGCCTCTTTTCAGCACACTGTTGTAGGCTTTCTCATGGAGGCTGAGGATCATGGTCCATTTATAACTGGAATTCATCCTTAGGTCAAATTTAAGAAAAAGGGGTACCCTGTGGATGGTATTACGAGTCTCTGGTGATTCAGGTAACCCATCCACCATGCAAAGATGGAGTTATGGACATACACTAAAATGCTTTCATAATCACGATACTGGTGAGTCCACACATTCCCTGATGTCTGCATGAACAACAACCTCTACAGACATCACTTGTACTAGTAGATATAAGATCACCCAACACTAGAAAATGAGTGATTGCAACTACATAATTGGAGACTTGATGTATGGCATACAGAAAGGCCAAAAAGTACCAAGATGAAAATGGGAGTCACCACTCCACTTAGCTATCTTCAGGTAATGTCCACTTCGTCCACACAAGATTGGACAGAACTTTAAACTACAACTCCACAATATGCTGCACCTTCAACTTTTCAAGGCATATCACTTCCATTCAACAACTTCACTGCCACTGAACTGGTGTAATTATAACATGTAAATGAACACAGTCCTACCACATGCTTTCGACAGTGATTTCCCAAAGGAGTACATGTCCACAAGGTTCAGAAGTTCCACAAAGTGCTCCTTCTGTCATCTAAAAATATCTCCATTTGAAATTAACATTTTTTCCATCCTTACTGTCTGGATAGTTCCCCCACCTCCATCTTTATCACCTAGTGGTTTGCCATATCCTTTTTTCAGGTTATTAGCAAGGAAGTCTCCTCTGTGTCTCCAAACTCCTTCTACATGAGGCATTTACTTCCAGAGTTCTGTAGCTGCTGACTCTTAACTCCTTTAGCAGCTTCCAGTCTAATTTGATGACCTCCTTTAAAAGCACTACACAGAAGGCCATTTTCTTTGACTTGATGACTTCCCTTAATGTGGGTTCCCGTCAGGATGTGCTAAGGTTACTGTGCTGACCCCTGTCTCTGCCTTAGCTACTGAAATCTTGAACAGGGTCCATTTGATTTCTTCTTTTCCAGTCTTTCTGGTGTATTGTAAATGCCCTGCTCAAGGTAAGAGTTGAACACATTCTACACTAAAGCATCTGATATGCATTCTAAGAATAGCCACAATAACCATTTGGCTTTTTGAAATCAGTACATTCAGCACCCTGTTGCTTTCTGTAGTTAGGAACTCATATCAGTTAACTCGACACAAGTGCCCAGGCCACATCACCTTATGTCTGGTGAATTGACTGAGTTCATCAATGAGCTCATACCCAAGTCATTCTGGTGCCACATGCATGATTTAAGTATGGCTTTGCATTCAGATATGGAGCTCATGATAGACAGTCATTGGCTAGTGCAAAAGTCCAATAACTGTTCATGATTGGTCCAGATCAGGGAAGCCATTACTTTCAGTGTTTTTCATCTACAACTTATAGTAATGAATTTATAGATAGATAGATAGACAGATAGATAGATATGAGTATATTTCTTTAAACTAACAATGAACTTTCATTGAGAGAAAAGGCATCAAACTACTTCTTCAGTGATCACTATCATTGTAAAAAAAAATAAAAAAATCTACATGAAAAAGTGATTCATATTCAAACTGTTTACATTTGCAATCATGTAAAACTGGCTTTTACATGGAGGGATTCTCCCCCACACCCCCTTAAATTAAATATAATTACACTGCCGTCACACAACCATGGAAAAAAAAGGAAAATTCTTTAAGTATATGACTGTTGAGTTGTTGGAGTTTTACTGTAATATAACGTAGCCATTTTTATCAATGGTGAAAATTACCAACAACAGTGGCATGTGATAAATGTGTGCTGTGAGAAAACTAATGGTGCTCATATATCTATCCATAATATATAGATATAGATGCATATCTATCTCTCTATATATCTGTACATACATATATATATATATATATATATATATATATATATATAAATATATGGGTCTACTTGATATGGCCGAAATTTCAAAATGTCGACTTTCATATGGCCAAGACCATATGATCAACATTTGAAATCTCGACCATACAAGTAAAACACAAAACACAAACTTACCTTAATGCTGCTAGCAGTGGGGCTTTGTTCCCCTGCACCCCCCCACACCCCCGTAACTTAAATATAGCAACTCCGAGATCGCACTACAGTGCGGAAGTGGAAATCTTTCTATTCTGCACTGTAGCATGATGCCGGTTCCCCATGGTCGACATTTCAAATGTATATCATATGGTCTCGGCCATATGAATGTCAACATTTTGAAATGTCGACCATTAGATGAGGAGCCATATATATATATATATATATATATATATATATAGATATATAGATATATATATATGTGTGTGTGTGTGTGTGTGTGTGTGTGTGCGCGTATTAATTTGCTGGGAAATAGATCAGAGTAGCAGAAAAAGATTTTCAGAAAGTGAAGAGGGCCATTTTACAACTAGCACATAGGTATGTTGATGGAGATGCCACCTCTCCATGACCTGGATGAAGATGTGGTGATCCACTTCAGTGAATACAGAAGATCCACCTGAATTAATGCAAATCCATACTGGTAGGATGCCCTGTGTATACCTCTGAGCTGAAACATGATCTAAGTTACAAGTTTTAAATGTTTTATTAGCAGCCATCTCAGCTAGCCAAGGGTGGAAATATAGAAAAATAAGTCAAGTGTAACCCAGGCTTTCCCTCAAAAATATCATTTTAAATTGTGATTTAAGTTCGCCTAGATGGAATAAGGTCAGAAAAGATTACTGGTAAACAGAAAAGAAGGGTAAAGATAATGTGTACATGGATATGTCTAAGATGGGTGGGATAAAAAAAGAACTGAAGATAACATGTACCAGTGCTTATATACAGGTTAAATAAATATAAATAAAAAAAAGATAAATTAAAAAATCCCTCTAGACTACTGTAATGCTGATATTCTCTGAAGGACAATGTTTAACATTGTTGCAGCTGCAGGAGTGTTGTACCTATAAAGCTATGATCAGTACAAAGGCATCCCAAGTTACATAGCTTGTAGTAGGAAAAGTGTAGCCCTCCTTATAAAAAATGATTTAAAGCAGAAGCATTGTGGTCCACAGTGAAGATAAGAAATGTTATAATGGTCTGAAGAGGGTTTGTATGCTGAATGCCTCTACAGGAGAAGGGAAAAATACTGAAATTTACACAATCTAAATTAAGAGTGTGGGAGTAGTATTGTTGGTGGGGGACTTTAATGCATCACGTTAATTCTGTCACTTTACTCTTCAGTCACATTAGAGTGATGTTATTCACTATGCCATAAAAGGAACAGAACTCTTACTACTACAACAGACTTAAAAATGGCAGTCTTTGAATTCTGTGTTCTCAAATGGTGAGGGGGAGAAGATTTTATAGAAAGAAGTGGGAAAATGGACCAGGGACACAGAATTACCATTTTAATTCATCTTAAACTTTTCAGTAGAATCAAACAAGTTAAAAGTAAGTTTTCAACCTCGATTACAAAAGAAACAAGCCTTTGTGTGAAGCAACTATTCAAACTAAAAAGGTGAAAAAAATGTGAAATGTTAAGGAAGCAACATCAAAGGTTAGGAGAAAAAGGAATATATATATATATATATATATATATATATATATATATATATATATATATATATTTTCCTAATGGATGTCTGGCACAGAAACCTAGCTTTTGATGTAGTAAACAGATGTCTTGGTAAAGCAAATGGGCTGTCTCAGTAATTGAAAAATCACAAAGGAAGGATAGCTGTTCTTTGAATGCATCAGTATCCATTGAGTAAAGGGCAGGGAAGGGATTTATGTAATACTGCCATCTAGTGGAGGCTGATGTCTTAGGCCCATGTGGCAGCCAGCTGACACCAGTGCACATTCATACCCAGGGTGTACACAGAGGGTGACACATTGGAAGAGCCAATAGATAATGTCAAACATATTGGGGCAAATATATTGTCCTTCAGAAGGTACAGTTCTCATCAAGTCTGTTAATCCGTAACTGGAATACAAACCCAGACACACAGTCAGCAGTCCTAAGGCAAAGCAGCAGTCCAGTGGTTGCTGATAGTCTAACTTTGGCTTTGAACTGTTCATGGAGAGGCAAAATATTATTAATGTCTAAGGAAATATAATGAAAAAGAAGGATATATAAATGGAACAATGCCGACTATTAGGAAGGCAGAAGAGCACACAAAAATAACCAGATCAGTCCAAAGGAATATTAAGCTTGTTATAGATGCATCCACAGGAGCAAAGAAATTCAAGGGCAGAGATACAAAAGTAAACAAGAAGTGTAAGTGATATTTAACAGAACCAGATATTCACATGAGGGAATACTAAATTAATATTTTCTGATTATTCAAGATGTAACAAAATGGAGATTTATCAAGTTATCCTGTAGAAGAGCCAGGATTAAAACAAAAGAACATGTGATTTTAATTATTTCTCATTAGAATGTTCACTGCTTCATAGATTAGTACTAGGCTAACTTCCCACGGGGGCCATTTTAAGCCTAGCCAGTTACCCCATGTAAGAATCAAACCCTGCATTTTGTGTCTGCAAGGTAAATGGCTTAACCATTATACCAGCCTCCCACAAAAGAAGTGCAAAAACAAAATGAGTACTAGGCAATGCCGCCTGATAATTCATCGTAGAATTTGTAGTGCCCTTTGTGGGAAAAGTTAATGTACTAGGAAAAAAATATTTTAACAAATCAGTAGAAGAGTTAGATTCCTGGATGCAAGATAAAGGCCAGTGAATACAACAGACACTGAAAACAGTAATAATTCCATCTAAAATATCTGCCACTCCACAGCTTTTTGCAAAACTACAAAAGTTACTCTTCATGCACACAAAGAAAAAGGAAAAGAAAAGAAAAACTACAGCAGAACAAATAGACAAAATCAGACAAATAAAAGTATTTACTTCAAGATAGTATGGAAGCATGCCCTAATCTACATATGTAATAGCATTTTAGCATTCCGAAAAATCTGAGACCCATTACTGTTGTGTCTAAACTTATATCTTTGTGAAAATCTGTCTCAAACAGGACTTGCATATTAAGTCTTTGATATAGTTCACTTACTATTTAACAATAACATGACAGTGAGCCAGCTCTGTGGGAAAGGAGGATAAAGCTCCTACTGTGTTGTCAGTGGCCTGAGTTTGATTAGCCACATGGATGCTGGAAGAGCTGGTGACAAAATGGAGAAGAACCATCAGGGAATGTCTGCTTACCTGTCTCAAGGTGGTGGGTATTGTGCACATACACAATACGCGAGTTATAACCCCCATGGAAACTAAAGAAAACATGGAGGTGCCTCCATAGAAGGGGGTGGACTTTCTGAGGGGTTGCATCATTTGAAGAATTCCTTAATACTCTAGTCACTATGTTACATTACACATAGAACACTTTCTACATCTTTGAGCATGCACAGGAGGAAATGACAGCTGACTACATGACATCCACTGATGGCTACCTAGCTGACAATCAAACTGTGATCAGCCTTCAACCATCTAGAGAACAAATGGGCAAAGTCCTTAAAAATCATCCAAATGGTTGGCAGTTGTTCATGTGTAGGTGGTGGAAAACAATGCAGAGTAGTGGTCCCTGGAATAAATTAAATCTTTGCCTTGATGTCTCAATAGTACACGTTACAAACATACATGGAGCTCATTTTCTAAGTTTAGTAATATCCCTCTTTCCAGGGTAGCTGGTGCAAGCAATGTAAGGCGCTACAGCAATGTCCCTCATTATGGCTATGACTGGTTATTTTAATGTTCGTAGGTTCATAAGGTCATAGGTAGGTACTAGGCTATTGGCGCTAGGGCCTATATCAGCCTAGCCAAAAAGGTACCCTGGCTTTCTCCACCCAAGAAAATTATTTTCCTTTGCCCCTGTTGAGCAGAGCCACAGAAGTGGTCCTGGGGTGAATTTCCTATCTCCCATCCAGTCATCAAGATTTTTCTTGAAGAGTGCTAATGAGGAGCTTTGTTTGATATAGATAGATAGTTTGTTCCAGAGTATGGGAAGTCTCTGGGACAGGAATCTACCCCTCCTGCATGTTCTGTTTATTGTTGTGACAAGGTTTAGGTCCTTAGGTTCATAGGTTCATAGGTTCATAGGTTCATAGGTTCATACTAGGCTATCTGCCCGAGGGCATTTACAAGCCTAGCCCATCGTTTTGTGGCTTACGCCACCCCTTTAGTATGGGGAACTATACCCATTATTTTGCTGTGCCTCTGTCGAGCAGTGACACTGAGGTAATCCCTGGGGTATATCTGCGATCTCCCATCCATTGGTCAAGATTTCTCTTGAACAAGGCCAGCGAGGTGCTCTGCCTCACATGTACCTTCCACAGCATAGGGAGTCTTTGGGTGATGAATCTATCCCTCCAGCACGTCCTATTAATAGCCGTGTCAAGGTTTAAGTCTCCCGCCCTTGTGGCTCTGATGGATCTAGATTTTTTGAGGTGAAGCATATTCATCAAATCTGGGTTTGACATGGCCTTGTATGCTAGGCAAAGGTCACCTCTGAGCAAGCGTGGCGACTGAATAGAGCTGGAGTTCTTTCAGTCGGGTAGCATAGGATAGATTTTTGAGACCCTTTATCCTTTTGGTGAGGAACTTTTGTGGCCTCTCCAGCTGCTGCAAGTGTCGGGTCAGATACATTCCGAATGGGGCATTGTACTCAATCATTGGTCTGATGAGTGATGAGTAAAGGGAGACTATGACCTCCCTTGATCTAGATGAGAATCCCTTCATGATAAGGTGGGCAATGTAGAAGGTCTTCCTAACTACTTTAGCTACATGGGTGTCAAATGACAGACTACTATCAACCTGGGTCCCCAGGTCCCTGATAACTTCTTCTGTGCTCAGTGGATTGCCACCTATTTGGTAGCTAGGGGTAACCTTGTTTTTCCCGAAGGGTATGACTATGCATTTTTGGCATTTAACTTTAGGCCGTGGCTCTGGCACCAGTTATCCGTTTCTGTGAGACCCTTCTGAAGGATATCTGTGTCAGATGTGTTTTCTACTATGGCCCAGTTTGCAGTCATCTGCAAACTTTGTCAGCCATAACCCTCCTGTGTTTGCTTGTACTTCGGAAAAGTAGATGCCAAACAAGAGTGGGCCCAGGACTGAGCCCTGTGGGACACCACTTGTGACAGGCTTTGAGTCTGACATGGCGCCAGCAGCTCTGACCCTGTGGGTTCTGTCACTCAGCCAGTTTGCAACCCATCTTGTGATGTATGGGTTGACATTTAAGCTGATGAGTTTTTCAATGATACCCGAATGGGGTATTGTATCGAAGGCCTTAGCCAGATCGAGGTAGGCTGTATGGACTGCCTTTCCTCATCAATGGCTTTGGTGACTGTTTTGAAAAAGTCAACCAAGTTTAAAAGGCATGATCTGCCTTTGACAAAGCCAAACTGGGTTGGATCCAAAGTCTGCAAATTCCCTATGTCTTTATTTATGAGGTCCATTATGATCCTCTCCATGGCTTTGCAGATAAGGCTTGTCAAGCTAATGGGCGGTAATTTCAGGGTCGGTGGAGGCACCGCCTTTGTGAAGTGGTACCACAGTTGCAGTGCGCCACTCCTGGGTACGTATCCAGAGGTAAGACTTTGATTAAACAGCTGTCCTAGCTGTGGGTTTAATTCCTCATTGAGTTCATGGAGCACACAGCCGGGGACACCATCAGGTCCCATGGATGCTGTGTTTTTTGCTTTGGAGAGAGCAGTTCTCACTTGGGCGCTGGAGATGTTTGGGGGCTGCTATCGTTTGGTATAGATATCTCTCCTTTTGGGGGGGAGGGGGGGGAGAAGTTTGAACTGAACCTGTCAGCCAGTATGTTGGCAATGTCTGTAGGATCAGTAATCTTCACATCATTTTGAACTAGCTCTGAGCATATCTGGGAGTTTCCTCCCAGGTTTCTAACATAGCTAAAGAAGGCCTTATGATTGTCTTTTGAGTCTTTAGCTATTTTTCTCTCGAAATTTGCTTTGGATGATTTTATGAGAGCTCTTAGTTTTTTACTTATAGTGATCAAGGGTGTCTTACCTTTTAAGGATTTTGCTCTATCTTGTAGTAGCTTCCTCCTTTTGTTGTAGAGTTTGTTTATGGCTGGGGTCCACCAGACTGGACGCTTGCCTTTGGTACAAAGAGTCTTTGTTTTGCTTGGGATTGCCTTATCCATGCAGTCCTGCAGGTGCTGGTAGAAGGCATTTGTAAGTGATTCAGCGGCTTGAGTACTGTTTTCCCGGCTCGGGGCCTTAAAGGAGACCACACTAGTCTTTAGAAGTGTGAAGTCGGCTTTTGAGAAGTTCTTTACTGTGGTCTTTTTATTTCAGGTGGGGGTGGGATGAGGACCTCCAGCGAGATTAGTTTGTGGTCTGATCTCACCAGTGAGGGGTACACCTCCGGTGTTGAACATTGTGCTCCCATGTTCGTGATGATGAGATCAAGTATGTTATCTCCTCTTGTGGGGATGGTGACTAGTTGTTCCATGGCATTTGAGTTTATGAATTCCAGGAACTTTTGGGCTAGGGTGTTTGGGCTTGAGTAGTGTTCCCAGTCTATATTAGGGTAATTGAAGTCACCTAGTAGGATGGTGTTTGGTGATACATTTATCCCCTCTAGTGTTTTCAGGAAGGCCATGTGAGGTTCCTGAGTTTGTGAGGGTGGCCTGTAACATGCTACAATTTGCAGAGCAGTCTTGCCTATGGTTAATTGCACCTGGATGGTCTCCGATGCATCATGCGTTGCCACCAGTCTTGAGGTGTGGGTGTCCTTGATGAATATGGATACCCCCTCCTTTCTTGGTATTGTCCAGATTTTGGGGCGGAGCATGATATGAGGTAAAACCTGATAGCGCTGGGGTGCTCTCAGGAGCCTTGAACCAGGTTTCTGTCACAGCACAGACATCGATGTTCTCCATACTGAGAAGGGCCTCGAGTGCGTGCATTTTGAGATTTAGACTTCTGGCATTGAGCAGCATTACCCTTAGTTTTTTTCCTTTTTGTGTTCTAGGGTGGTAGGTTTAGAATTTGAGCCTTGCCTAAAAAAGGCACTATGGGGGTGGCAAGAGCCTTTGCCAATATCCGGAATCCCAGGGGTGACAGGTGCAAGCCGTCCCTTGCGAAGCAGCGTGGCTTGTCCAGCATGTCATCCCAGGCAGACAGACACTGGATCCCCTTTGAATGACACCAGTGTTTAAGCCAATTGTTAAAGCTGATCATCTTATCTCTGTATTGTGGCATCATTCTTGGTAGAAGGATTTCCTGACTACTGTGGCGATGTGATTATCAAAGGAGAGACTACTGTCCACCTGTGTTCCAAGGTCTCTTATCACACTTTCAGTGTTATGTAGACTACTTAGAGCATGTAGCTCAAAGAGATTGGTATTTCTTTAGGTGCAGCATGTCCAACAGCTCTGGGTTTGACATAGCTTTGTATGTTAGGCAGAGATCGCCTCTGAGTAGGCAATATGTGACAGAGTAAAGCTGCAGTTTTTTGAGATGGTCTGCATAGGGCATCTGTTTGAGGCTGGTAATCCTCTTTGTGAGGTATTTCTGCAGCCTTTCCAGTTGTTGTAGATGTCTTGTGAGGTACATACCAAAATGGGCACTGTATTCTATAATGGGTCTAATAAGTGCCGAGTAGAGGGGAACAATGACCTCTTTTTTCCCTGGATGAGAAACCTTTTGTGATGAGGTGAGCAATGTAGAAGGATTTCCTGACTACTGTGGCGATGTGATTATCAAAGGAGAGACTACTGTCCACCTGTGTTCCAAGGTCTCTTATCACACTTTCAGTGTTATGTAGACTACTGCCTATGTGGTAGCTCATGGGTATAGAGTTTTAACCAAAAGGGATGACAATGTACTTTTTGCCATTGAGCTTGAGGCCATGACTTTCACACCAGGCATCTGTCTCAGTGAGGCCCTTTTGTAGGATGTCCACATCATTAGGAGTTTCTATTATGGCTCCTAGTTTGCAGTCATCTGTGAACTTCATTAGCCAAAGACCTTCTGTGTTAGCCTGTACTTCAGAGAAGTAGATACCAAACAGGAGAGGACCCAGGACTGAACCCTGTGGTACTCCACTTGTCACTGGTCTGAAGTCGGATTTGGAGTCTGCTACTTTCACAGTTTGGGTTCTGTCAGTGAGCCAGTAGGCAACCCATCTTGTGATATAGAAATTTATACCTAGTTTAGTGAGTTTACCTATAATTCCAGAGTGGGGGATGGTGTTGATAGCACTGATGAGATCTAGATAGGCTGTGTTAACTACCTTACCCTCATGTACGGCTTTGGTGACCGCTTCAAAAAAGTTTATCAGGTTTAGGAGACATGATCTGCCTTTTACAAATCCGAACTGGGTGGGGTCCAGAGTTTGGAGATTACCAATGTCATTGTTTATAAGTTCTATGATGATACTTGCCATAGTCTTGCAGACCAGGCTCGTCAGGCTAAATGGGCAGTAGTTCCTGGGGTCCATGGTGGCTCCCCCTTTGTGGAGTGGGATGACTGTCACTGCGCACCGTTCAGAGTGCACAAAGCCTGAGGTAAGGCTATTATTGAACATGGTACTTAGGTGGGGTGTCAGTTCATGCTGTAGTCCGTGTAGAACACAGCCTGGGATGTTGTCAGGTCCCATGGGTGCTGTGTTCTTGGCTTTGGAGAGTGTGGTTTTTACCTGTGCAGCCGTGATTACAGGAACTTTGCATTCTTCCGGTATAGAGATGGGCCTTTTAGGGGGTGGGGGGGTCAAGTTAGCACTGAACCTATCTGCCAGGATGTTGGCAATATCAGTTGGTTCTGTATATTTAGTGCCATTGTGCTGTAGCTCAGAGCAGATCTGTGTGTTGCCATTAAGATTCTTGACATAGCTATAGAATGCTTTGTGGTTGTTTTTAGAATCCGTGGCTATTTTGATTTCATAACTAGCTTTGGAGGATTTTATGAGGGATCTCAGCTTCTTGCTGAGGCTGACCAGGGAGTTCCTCCAATCATGGGATTTTACTCTTTTTTGCAACAGTTTCTTTCTTCTGTTGTAGAATTTGTTTATGGCAGGGGACCACCAGATTGGCTTCCTTTTTGTGGATAATAGCATCTTGGTTCTGTTAGGGATTGCATGATCCATGCACTCGTGTAAATGCTTATAAAGTGCATTTGTGTACGAATCAGCAGTTGTACCTCTGTTGTCCCTCTGCATGGGTGTCATGAAGTTTCCCACTTCTGTTTTAAGAAGTGTGAAGTTAGCTTTGGAGACATTTTTTACAGTGGTTTCACTAATGGAGGGTGGGGGCAGGATGTGGATGTCTAGGGTGATTAGCTTGTGTTTGGATCTGACCAATGAGGAACTGACCTCTGGTGTGGAACACTGGTTGCCCATGTTGGTAATGACCTGGTCTAGGATATTCCTGCCCCTGGTGGGGGTGTGGATAAGTTGATCCAAGGCATTGGAATTTATGAATTCCAGAAAACGTTGAGCAAAAGGGTTAGTACATGAGTAGTTTTCCCAGTTAATGGTGGAGTAGTTGAAATTGCCCATTATTAGGGTGTTAGGTTGTACCCAAATATTTCCAGTGTATCAAGAAATGAAGAGTGGGAATGCTGGGACATAGTTAGGGATCTGTAGCAAGCTACAATTTGGATTGCAGTCTTGCCCAGAGTTAGTTGCACTTGGATAATCTCGGATGCATTATGCTGAGCAGTTAGACTGGAGGTGTGGATATCCTTAATGAATATGGACACGCCTCCACCTTTAGTGTTTCGGTCCAGATTAGGTGGCCGAAAGGTATGGTATGAATTATAGCCTGGTAATGCAGGAGTGCTTTCTGGAGCCTTGAACCAGGTCTGTGTCACTGCACAGATGTCGATGTTCTCCATTTTAAGGAGTGCCTCGAGTGAGTGCATTTTGAGATTTAGACTTCTAGCATTGAGTAGCATTGCCCTCAGATTTTGCTTGCTTGTACCTGTTACGGTGGTGAATTTATCATTTGAACCTTGCCTAAAAAAGGCACTATAGAGGTGGTAAGAGCCTTAGTCAGTATCTGTAATCCCAAGGGCGGCAGGTGCAGGCCATCTCTGGCAAAGCATCGTGATCTGTCGATCATGTCATCCCAGGCAGACAGATACTGCATCCCCATAGAATGACACCAGAAGCTTATTGTTGAAGTCAGTCATTTTGTCCTTGTACTGTGGTATCATTCTGGGTAATGGCAGGATGCTACTCAGGGCTAGGGTCATACCTGCCTGGGCTACAAGATCAGAAAGCTCCTCCATGTCTCTTTTCATGTAGTCCAGGGAGGTATGTCTCAGGTCATTCACACCAACATGGACAATGACAGAGTCATATTTGTATTTGTGGTGGAGTGATCTGAGTGTGTGCATTATGTGGCGGATCCTGGCACCCAACAGGCAGCTGACAGTAACTTTCTCCTTGTTTAGCCTGGTGTGTGGAACATCAGTGTGCCTGACTATAGAGTCACCTATGACTAGAGTGTTGGGTGCGTTGTTATGCCTTATCGGCTGTGGTTGATTGACACACTGAGTTTGTGGGCTATGTGTCTTTTGGGTTGTGTTGGGGGTGGAGGTTGCTTGCGTGTCTGCTTTGGGGGTCCTTGTTGCTTGGGCAGATTTTTATTGAGAGACTCCGTGAATGTAGGTGTATGTTTTGTGTTTCTATGTGTGTGTTTTGGTGGTGTAGATTTTGAGGGACTATGTGATGAGTGTGGTGTGGTGTAAGTGTTTACCTTCTCTTGACTCTCTAGTCCAGTCTTGGGTGAAGAGAGCTTTGCTTCCAGTTTGGCTATGTAAGTGCATCTCTCACAGGTTGTAGTGTTGGGTGGTAGGAGGAGAGGGTTTTCTGTGTACATGAAGCAATTGCTGCATTGCCCCATGATGCCCAGATTCATGAGGTAGGCAGGATAAAACACTGGGAGCTGACCCTTAGACATGCCTGGATAGATGCTTATTTATTAAGTACTAAAAACTGTTTTCCTCTAGACAAGTGAGGAAAGTTGAGTGCTGTAGTAATTTGTAGCTTATTTAGTGCTTGCAATGAGTTCTGAACAAGTGCTGAGCTCAAAGAAACAGATTTGATTGCTAAAACTAAAACTGGCTAGTTCTAAGGGAAAATTCGAAGACTTTATGGTGCCAAGGATACTTTAACCCTAGCTAAAAAGGCTTGGGGTTTCAAAATTACAAACAGTCCTGGATACAACAAATTTGTATCTGGACTAGACTACTTACAGGAAAGGCAGGAAACAAGCTTAGAACATTTTTTTGGTAAAGTGGAAAGGGAGAAAGGAGGAGCAGAAGATAATTCAAGGTTAAGAAACTAAGTGGGTTGGCCTTCTCAAATGTTCCCCCTGTATTAGGTAGAATGAAGTAATGACACTAGACTGGGAGGAATGTCCCAGATCAGATTTACAGTAGGGGTGAGCAACTGCAAAGCCACCAAGTATAAGAACAGGATACCAATAGGGAGGAAGGGTGGGAAACAAAAATCAGAACAAACAAACCAAACAGATACTTAACAATTGTATAAAATTTCTAGTTAATACCTCACACACAGTGAAACTAGCTAGAAAAGTATGCAGCAGACAATAAAAGTGCTATAAATGACTCGTACAAATAAGCAAAAAACAGGATACTTAATGTTGTATATCACAGATCAGTTTGATCAGTGCCTTGCCTCTGATTAGCACAGTGTGAAATGGCAAAAACATTCACAATTTAACTTCTTAAGTAACAAAGTTGAAACCTGAAACAACTTTAAAAAAAAGCTTGAAAGAACTAATGAGGTGCTTACTCCAAGCCGTAGTCCAGTAATGCCAACCCTATTAGATATCAATAGTTGTTTACCCAACATAGTAAATTTGTAAATAATGGACATCAAGCTATTTGTATGCTTCTATGACTGTAGTTTCAGCCGAACATGGCATATTTATGAATAAGGATTAAGAATACTACTTCTTACTGAAAGTTACATTGTGGCAGGTGTATGTTAACATTCAATGATTCTAGAATGAACAGTACTTATTTTTCTGAAGTATTTTTGTAGATGCAGGTTCACATGGCCCCAAACAAATGTAACAAAATCTATGAAAAAAATAAAGATTTTTCACAGGTGCCTGTCTATCTACTGCAGTGTAGTGAGTCTACATACATGTTCTTTTTGTAACCCAACAAAAAATAAAATGCCTCCATTCCTTGTCTAGTTTTGTTGAACTGTGAAGCTGAGGATATTTCTTTTTTAAGGACAATACTGGTACATTGTTAACACAAATATTGTTTCATATCCTTTTTATCAAAGATCACAATTTATGAAAAGACACATTTTGTGGGGAAAAACAGAGACCTGCGCAGTGAAACCCATGTCTTTGAAAGAAAACATCATGTCTTTAGCAGCGCAATGACAGTAGGATCTATCAAAGTGCACAGCGGATGGTAAGTGGATTTTGTGCTTAATTTAAGTGTCTTTCCTTTTAGTTTTTCCACCTTTATAGTAGTGTTGGTTTGTAATGCCATCTGTTGAAACTCAACTAAAATATGTTGACTAACAATGAATGAAAATGAATAGTTGATAGGATAGACACTATTATATTCATAAAATGCTTTAGTATACTAAACCTATGTGGAATTTTAGAGAAGCAATGACAACTAAGTTTGGAAATTACATTCAGCCAGTTCAATATGTTCAGAAAGGCAACTGTGATAATAGAAGTATGTTTGTGTCTAATGAACAAAACATTAACATAGATCATTTCTCCCCAGTCAAGGTGATTTGCACTTATGAAATACATTTCTGAAGCAGATTTTCAAAGAAGCAACTATTTCTCAAATAATGTTTTTAAAGATTATACACAATAAGAAGAGAGTACTATATAATGAATTGATCAAACATTAGAGTTGCAGTAAATAGTCAATTGAAATAGAAACACTGTGAAAACTGCAGGTTCTCCTTCAGAAGAGCATCAGACAAAAGATGTGTTATCTCATGTGTCTAAGTCGTGCCAGAACAGCAGCTATTGTATTAATAGTATCATTGTTTCAGACTGAACAAAATAATAATGGGGGGGATTACCCACAGCGAGCCTGTGTTTAATTACTCTCTTATTACAAGCATCCAACACACTAGAATCAATCAGACAACAATCAATCAATCTTTATGTGCCTATAGAAATAGAATGCTTTAATGTTAAAATAGTAATTAAATAAACAGCACACCATAAAATAGTAAAATGCAAGGCTGTAATTTAATACACAGTCATTAAAAGGGTCACCAAAAGCTGTATTACATGAAACAGTGCTCAATGTGACACCCACAAAGCTAGTAAATTGGTAAGGTCCACTGGTCAGGACCACGATGGAAAAGGGGGCTTGCTAGAAATGACAAGACAGCTGAGTAGAGAGTCTATGAAGCCAGTAGGGTCAAAAGCATCTTTAAATTGGTAGGATCATATGGCTTTAAACACCAGTTGAAGCAACAAAAGTATTTTTGTACTTGACTAAGACACAGTGCAGAAAATAAAACCTAGATGTGGTATGAATACCAGAAGCAACACAATGGAACCTTTCTGTTGACTTGCACAAGCTGAAACTGACTATCTCATTAAACAATAGCCCCAGATAAAAGGCACTACTGTAGTCCAGAAAACATTGAACCATAGCCCACACACCTTTGGTAAGTCCTTTGATAAGATGATTAATATGGGCATGCTTCTCATCTGGTAGCGGCATGGCTAAACCATGTCTGACATCTGGCCCTGAAATGGCAACCAGTCATAGGAGATAACTCTGAGATTATGCAGCACAAAATTCAACCCGTGACCCCTAAAAGCAATAAAAGGGAGAAACAAGCATAGGAGCTGTGGTGGGCATTAATGTTACCCATCTAGTGCAATAGAAGCATGGTTATACATAGGTTCCTATTACGTTGTTGAATTCCTGAAACTTCAAACCTGAGAACATCGAACTCAGATGTTCGAAGTTCTAGGAATTCGAACTTAAAAAAATAATACATACCCTAATGGCTATCTAATTGTTGCAAGCCCCCCTGCACCCCCACACCCCGCTCTTTAAATATACCAACTCCGACATCGCAATACAGTGCAGAAAGGCACACTGTAGTGCGATCTCGGAGTTGGTATATTTAAAGAGCGGGGGTGGGGGGTGTAGGAGGGCTTGCCCTCCTACTTGCAACAGTTTATTTTCTTTCTTTTCTTTTTCTTTTTTTTTTTTTTTTTTACATTATCGAAGTTATGAAACTTCGAACATAAGGTTTTGATCTTATGGCGTTCGAAGTTTCAGAACTTTGATAAGGTATAGGAATCTGTTATACATATGGTTATATATGTTTCTTCATGTACATATGTGGATGTGAGAAGAACTATACAAATACATAAGAATTTGTTATAAAGCTGTAGTGAACCAAACTAAAAGTGAAGAAAAAGTTGCTTTGTACTTGTCTTTTTCACATTTGTCATTGCAGAAATGCATTGCAAATTGGAGAATAGACTGTGTACTGCCTATCGTTACTATAACATCAAAGAAAAATAAAAACACCCTGCAAAACATCTCCAATTTTGTTGTATCTTTCAGCTTTTCCCGGTTAGGGGTCGCCACAGCAGAACTCCGGTCCACTAATGATTGGCAGTAGATTTTTACATACCGAGTTGCCAGCCCTGACGTACAACCTTCAACGAAGGTTAGCCCATTCACGCATGTCTCCACACAGAAGACGCTTTAGCTGAGAATCGATTATTGATATAAAATATGCTATTTTATCAAAAACTCATCTCACTAATACCACCACTACATAATTTTCTCTAAAGCTAGATGACTGCCTGTCAAGCAAAGATCTGATGTCCTGATAGCCTTAATGTTCCACAGCACCCTTACTCCTGACTCATTCTTACCTGTAGAACACAAAATTCTTTCCTAAAACCTCATCATACAACCTGAGACATCGCATAAGAACTTTCACAGTGTTCAGGCCAGTTGACTGACAAGTAACACTGATTTGTAATATAAGGTTCGGATTTAAAATCTCCTGCTCAAGCATTGATATTTTTCTTATAACTATCTAAAGTAGTTGACTGAAGAATTTCAATACATATTTATACCATAAAAGCACCACGTAGTTTGATATAAATAAATATGTTAACCTGATTTTACCTAAACAAATTTTAAATTTCATATTTTTGTGTTTTAGTACTTTATTGTTTTTGTACATCTCCATATTAAATACAATTGGCATTATATTATGAAAGGTTTTATGCACTAAAATACATTTTGTTGTTATAACCCTGTAACTTAAAGAATAAAGGATAGGTGTTTACACCTGCCTCTGTATGCAAGATGTTTTAAAACATTGAATCTTTTAGTGAATTTACATTGGACACTGTAAAGAGTTTTCACCTGACTCTCAGTGTAGATACAAAACATACTGTCATGTTCTATGTTAGGTCTTTTATATGTCTTGTAAACAGCAGTCAAGCAATCTGTATCTCTGGTGTTAGAATTTATTAGTAAATAGCCCATCAATTTCATAGTCTTTGTACTAATCTAATTTATACGAGTTCTAAACGAAAAATCAGAACTAATAGTAATACCCAAATCTTTATATTGTCAGACTTCAGTAAATTCAACTTAATTTTGGTAAACTGGATTATTTTGTACTTTTTAAACAAAATACATATTACATTTCTCTAAACTAAATTTTAAACTTGTAACAGGAGCCCATTTATCTAGAAATTTAATGCATGCATTTAATTCTTCAAAGACTTTATTGCTTTGTATAATAAATCCTTACTTAAAGTCATCTGTGTAGTTATAGATCCACAGATTTCTGCTTCTGGGTGTGGTTGAAAAGGCAGCATTATATAATAAAGGTCCCAACATTGATCCTTGTGGAACTCCCACTGACACAGACAGATAACCAGATAATGTATTCCAGTATTTAACATAGTGCTTTCTGTCCTGTAGCCATTGCATTATCCATCTAATGATGTAACAGTTAGCATTCACTATAATTAAACTTTTATAAGTGGATGAGAATTGTAAACAGTCAAAGGCTTTGGCTAAGTCTAAGTATATTACACCAGGACCAAGTCCTAAATCTAAGGTTGCCATAATTTGTTTGTAAAAACTTATTAAGTTACTTAAAGTAGACCTCCCTTTTATAAAAACCCCATTGTGTAATATCATTAATCAGACCACTAGTGTTGTTTTCTTCATAGTTCATAGGCCATCTTAGCTGTGTCAATCACGCCTCTTGCAAAACATTTTCTAACTAGAGATGTAAGGCTGAAAGGCCTATAGTTTTTAATTTCTTCTTTCTCTCTTTTTTTATATGTTGGAGTAATGTGTGAATGTTTCCATGATTTAGCAACAGCACCATTTTCTAGAAGCCTGTTAAACATCCTATATAATATTAAGGGTATAATGGATTTAAACAATAATTCATGACTGGGTGTGAGTATATCAGGACGTACCTATGACTGGAGTGGTTTGATCACAAGGGTGAAGCCTGAGTGATGAAACAAGGCCAACTGTGGGTAAATCTTGATATACCCACACCCAGGAGTGGATTATTGCTATTATACAATGACATTATTTAAAAAGAAATTGCTTGCCTTTCTTAAATATTGTGTTTTATAAGGGTGTTGATGTGTTCTTCCACGTTTTTCCTTCTTTACTGACATACTGAGCATGTGCATCAGTGCAGGAGAAGCAATGGAAAAAAGAGAATCCTGTTGCTGTTTTTTTTTTTCTGTCTAGATATTATCAGGGACAGTGCAGGAATAGAGGAAAAATCAAATAGGTCTTTGTGTCTTTACTTTTGAGAATGTACCTATTTTTCTTCTGTTTTTCTCTATACCTCAGCATATTTCAATAAAAAGTCTGGCCACTCAATGGTACTTTATCCACTGAACTTTATTCTGTTGGTATATGCTTGGTTTACAATGGGCACACTGACTGGGCTGTCCAATCAGAGTGCTCATTTTTGAATACAAATGAGCCATCATTGCATAACTAAAATTATACAATGACCCCCCCCCCCATTAATATTCAAAAACGTGCACGCTGATTGTTCAGCGTGCACGTTGTAAATCAGAGTTATAGTAATGGAAAAAGGTCTGGTCGCCCGGAATTTTTCCATTACTATAACTCTTTTTTTTACAGCAATGGAGAACACAAAATCTCCGTTGCTTCACACTGTCTCGCTATGTTAAATGGGTTTAACATAACGAGACAGCTTTAAAAAAAACAACGGAGATTCTCTGTTGCTTTTTTTAAAGCTGACTCGCTATGTTAAATGAGTTTAACATAGCTAGACAGTTTGTAAAAAGCAACGGAGATCTTGCTTTCTCTGTTGCTTTTTTACAAATTTGTCTTGCTTTGTTAAATGGGTTTAACATAGCGAGACAGCTTTAAAAAAAGCAACTGAGATTCTCTGTTGTTTTTTTTTAAAGCTGTCTCGCTATGTTAAACCCATTTAACATAGCAAAACAGTTTGTAAAAAGCAACGGAGATATTGCTTTCTCCATTGCTTTTGCCCACAACTCTGATGTGCTGCGTAGGCATATGCGTGCGCAGTACATCAGAACTGCCGCAGAATACCAGACAGCTGCGGAAGGCAGCAAGGAGGCATTACACAATGCCATTATTTAAGAAAAGTAATTATTTGTTTTCTTAAATAATGTCATTGTATAATAGCAATAACCCACTTCTGGGTGTGGGTAATGCTGGATTTACCCACGGTTGGCTTTGTTTGGCCACTCGGGCTTCACCCTCGTGACCAAACCACACCAACCGTGGGTAAATCCAGCATTACCCACACCCAGGCATGGGTTATTGCTATATTGACTAATAGAGTCCCAGGAATCATATCTGGGCCCATTGATTTTGTCCTATTAATTGTACCTGATGCATCTTTGACCATATTTATAGTAAAACTGGAGCACTGGCTATGCAATTAAACAGGAATTTTAGACCTTTAGTGGCAGTGTTAGTACAAATATTACTAAATGTATTAGCTCTAATTTGTGGATCTGATGTTAAGATACCTTTAATTCTTATACAGGGAGACGTGTAGCATTATTATATTATTCTATTGTATATTATTAAATGCTGTTATTACTTTTGTATATTGTTAAATGCTGTTATTAACTCTCTAAATAATCTTTAATTATGTACATTGTTTTTTTTTTTTTTTTGGAGCTTTTCTCCCCGGGCCTCCACTGAAAATGGGCTCATTTCAACACAGTGGATTTTCCTGGTTAACAAAAGCAAATAAATAATAATAAATTAATTAAATTAGTTAACATATTTAGATACAGGCTTTCTACATGTAGGATCATTTAGCAAATCAGTTTATTAGCTTGTCATATTTAATTCTTAAGTGTCTTACATAGGCTATTAAGAATGCTTTTAGAGGTTCATAGGTAAGCACTAGGCTAGCTATTCTTGCAAGCAGTTTTCAGCCTAACCAGATTCCCTTTTTGTGCTTGAATTAACCTCTATCACATCTGGTTAGAGACTGGTCTTACCCATCCCATAGCTGATAATTATATATTGCCCCTAATGAGAATAAGTGGGATCATAACATAGATAATTTGAGGGAACCTATGCATGGGGTAAAGCATTTAGGCTCTGCCTCTGCCCATTAGTAGTACAGGGGGCAGTCCTCAGGTAAATTTTCTGTTTCCCATCCATAGATCAAATTTGCTTTTGAATATGGACAGGGATAAACTTTGATTTGTGGATGGACAGTCTGTTCCAGAGCAACAATATCCTCCATTAGATATACCTGTCCCTCCAAAACTTTTTGTTGATGTTGTAGAAGAGGTTTAGATCCCTATACCGAGTATTACTGATGTAACTTTACTTGCTGATGTGCAATAAATTCAGCAGTTTTGGGTCAGAAGATGCCTTGCATGCCACACACAGGTCACAATTTAGCAGTCTGTAGGATACTGAGTATAGTTTCAGGGCTTTAAGTCAGTCCCTGTAGGACACGTTGTTTAGGCCTTGTATTCTTTTAGTAAGGTATCTCTGTGGGCATTCCAATTGTTGCATGTGTCTGGACAGATACATGCGAAAGAGGACATTATATTCAATGATTGGCCTAATGAGGGCTGAGTAAAGGGACACGATGACATCCCTAGATCTAGACACAATCCCTTTGTTTATAAGCTATGACATATTAAAATATTTTATTCATACTGCTAGGATATTTCTTATAAAGATTATACTTTATTTTCTTTTTTCTTGAGTAATTATGTCAATTCTCTATTCCACCAAATAGGATAGTGGAATCCTTCCTTAATTTCATGTTCAGTATCTTATGTTCCAGTAGATAAAATTTCTTCAAAATCCTTATAGCCATACTCTGAGTCTAAGAAGATAAGATGACAAGTTCATATCAGTTAGCGAGCGATAATCGAGATCACCTGTATTAAACGTTTTATATCTTTTTTTGTTTCATTATAAATAAAGAAAGGTTAAGATCAAAAGTCAGAGTAGTAGTCAGAGCATCCAAGCAGAGGCCCAATTTTCAAATCACTTACATTTTCAGGTATTGCTGTTAGAACTAAGTTTAACATATTTGAACCTCTAGTATGTTTGGCAACCAGTTGTGTCATGTTGACAAATGTAGTCATGTTAATAAATTCTCTTTCAAATACAGATTTTACCTGCTGATCTTTCCATAAAATACATGGGTAATTAAAATTCTAGGGCAGTATAATATTCTTATAATATAAATGCTATTCTAACTAATCAAAAAAACTCAGTGGATTCAATTATCCTTAGAGGGTGTTCAATAATACAACATTACATGTGTTGTTCTGTTACTGCTGATATCACTTATCTGCACTAAAACTATTTCAGTCTCTAAAACTTGCTCTACAAGTACTGAGTTAACAGAATCATGAATCTGTCTGTCACAATTCACCCCCACGTGGGCCACATCTGCAAGTAAATTCCACTGCACCAGTCATGCTTACTCAAGACTAACTCCTAAACTCCGGTAATCAACACCAACCTAACTAAGAGAACTCCCGCATACACAGACTTTAGAAGTGAACCTAAGAAACACCTACTTGCAAAAGCTTCATGCCAGTGCCACCAATCTTATCACATACCAATGCCAACAATCCCATCACACGCGAGTGCCATCAATCCCCACACATCACATGCTAGTGGTACCGGTCCCATCATATCACATTCCAATGTCACCAATCCCATCATATCACATTCCAGTGGCACTAGTCCCAACCCATCACATCAGTGTCACCAATCCCATCACATCACATGCCAGTGCCACCAGTCCTATCACATCATATGCCAGTGCCACCAATCAAAACATATCACATGCTAGTGCCACCAATCCCAACACATCACATGCCAGTGCCACCAATCCCATTACATTACTTGACATTGCCACCAATCCCAATACATCACATGCTAGTGCCACCAATCTCATTCAAATCACTTAAATATCAATTAGTTTCACAATCTCACTTTACTCCTTTGCCTGCACTATTCAGCCTGGCTACTGTGCTGAACACTTTACTAGTTAATCTCTCTTTCCTACTTTTTTGCCTTTCTCTCCTTTGATTAAAGTTCTACTATATTAATTAAGCAAGTCTGAAATAACAAACTCAGAAAGGATCCAATGTGACAACTTATTCATCATTACTTGCTCTTATATCCACCTTGCTTGTAACTTGTCTTTCAATGTGTCATGCGTATAGCTTGCATAAATCTTAAGTTTGTATAAAATGTGTCTTTGTTTTTCTGTATTACACTATATAAAACATTGTGTCTTCCATACTTTGTGATACACTTAGCAATACTTTGCCTATAAATGCTTCACTGAGCTCAGTACACTATCATCATATACAAACATAACCTAAAAATAAAAATAAGCCTTGCTTCTTGATAGTGGTGGGCGAGCCAGAGCTGGCTCAGACTTGGCTCAAGTCTGACTATAAGCTCAGCTGGCTCATGAACCAGCAAGATAAAGAGCCGAGCCACAACTGCAGGGTTTTTTTTTTTTGAGTGCCTGCTAACTGTTGAACTGTTCATTCAGTCCAGAACTGCAGGCTTAGAATGCTTTCTATTAGATCCAGTCTGCATATCCAAGCACTGTGGTTGGCTGGAATACCAGAGGGTGTGATGCCATATGTCACTGTGGCGAAAAAGGAGAAGATTTAAAGATTTTTCATGGTAGAGGACTATTATAAGACATTGTATCTGGACAATTCTTTTATTAAAAGATTTGCAGTTCATTTTTAGGATGAGGGAGCATTATTTCCTTTACTCCAGAGTGCTTGCATGCTTCTGCAGAGGAAGAGGAGTCTGCTTCAATGAGAGGAAGAGTTCATATGAGTTTGGAAAGCACTACCAATGCTAAGGACAGCATGGGTAGAATTATTTTGTTTTTCTTTGTTTTTGCTGAGGTGACTGTCAATTGTCCGTGACTTTAGCTCAATGCAGTGAATCTTTGAAAGGTGTTTACTGTATGTTTGGGGATGACAATATGTGTTCAAGAGCAACATGTTGAAATTACTACATTATCGTAGTATTTGTTTTCTGTTTTCTTTCACTATCCTTACCATCAAGCATCAGAAATATGCACATAACTGGGCTGCATTTTGGGGAAAGGTGTGTGGAGGCATCTTGTACATGAAAGTACAAGGTCATCATATAATCACTGCTAGCAAAGTGTTATGACTTGTTAAGGGCAGTGTATGTGTTTACCAATTAGAACATGAAACAGCAAAATGTTACTGTAGTTCTTAATTTTTCATTCTTTTCTCAGTGAGAAATTAGTGTATAGAAAGGGGTTATTGTATTGGGGGCATGATTACATGAGTGAAAAGGGCAGTTATTACTGATATAGTTTGTTGGAGGGAAGTATCCATCAAAGAACAAAGTTTGCCAGTATTATTAGTATATTTTTTAGCATATTTTATTTATTAGCTTAAAGGTTTAAAGGTATGCATATTTATCTAGGAGACTTCAACCTAGATTGGTTCTCCTGTTCCTCTGACAACCCATCAGCTTTCATCAACCTCTTTAATTTCACCCAAATCCAAAACTCCCCCACCCGCACCGATAAACACAGTAAAAGGCAATCACTACTAGACTGGATACTAACTAATAAGCCAAACTTCAACAACCAACCTGGCTGCCTTCCCATAAGCATTAGTGACCACACCCCCACATTTCTGCTACACAAAAAACTACATATCCAACCTCACAGTCCACATAAATACATACGCAGGAAAAAACATTTCTCCCCAACCCTATTTAATCAGCTACTTCTAAACCGTGACTAGACACCACTTACATATCTACAACTAGATCATGCAGTAGAATTCTTTAACCATACTTTCCTTGAAATCCTAAATAGCCTAGCCCCAACAAGAAAGATTTGCACCAAAGCAAAACAACTGCTTTGGCTATCCCCCGGAACAAAACTACTAAATAAACAAAGGGCAAAGCCCTCTACCTCTCCTCCAAAGACAATTCTATGCTTATATATTACCAGCAACTTAGAAATCAAACCAAGGCAAAAATCAACCAGGACAAAAAATATTACTTCCAATCTTCCCAAGAAAAACACCTACATAACCCTCAGAAATTTTGGTGGAATATCAATCTCCTCCTCAACCCTGGCACACCCCCCACCCCCTCTCCTTTCACTTCAAATACATCTGAACCTCTAGCCTCTCAGATCAACTCTTACTTCATAAACTCTATCTCCAGCCTGCTGCAATGCCAGCAAAACTATCCACTCACTACCCCCTCCCCTGCATTTAAATCAGCAGACTCCCTTTCTTTTAAACTTATTCAAACATCCTTTATAAAAAATATTCTAAGCAAGCTAAAACTTTGTAGCCTAGCTGCTGACCACCTTCCAAATGAGTACCTAAAGATCGCAGCCCCATCTATCACCTACCCTATCTCAATACTCATCAATTGATCTATCTCTGAACAATATGTGCCCAGCCTCTGGAGAATAGCCCACATCACCCCTCTCCACAAGGGTGGTCCCTCCACAAAGATTGCAAATTACCACCTCATAGCAATACTCCCACCCATAGCCAAAATCCTTGAAAAATTTATTCACCAACAGCTCCTAGAGCACTTTACATCAAATAACCTTCTAGCTAACACTCAGCATGGTTTCCGCCCTAAGCACTGTACTAATACTGCCCTTATTGCTTTCTCAAACACCACTCACCATCTTATGAACAACAGTGAATTTGTCTCCGCTGTATTACTAGATATATCAAAAGCTTTTGACACCATATCCCACCAACTTCTAAACAAACTTGCCACTTTCAACCTCAGTCAGTCAACCCTTTCTTGGTTACACAGTTACCTATCAAACCGACAGCAGACCACCAAATGGGACCAAAACATCTCTCCCTTACTGTCTGTCAATACAGGTGTTCCCCAAGGGTCCATTTTGGGCCCCCTTCTATTTATCATTTTCACAAATTACCTCATGTCAGCTACCACATTAGCCACAATAATACAGTATGCCGATGACACTACGCTCATTGTATCTGCCCCATCCCCACTAGAACTTCAGGAAAAGACAAAAAAAGCATTCCAGGAAACAGAATCATTTATTACTAGCCATCAACTCATTCTCAACCCAAAGAAGACTAAGATAATAAACTTTAGAAACAAAGCTAAAAAGTACACCTCTCCCCCCACCCCTATTCTATCCACAAATGGCACAAAAATTGAACCTACTAACCAGGACAAACTACTAGGTGTTATCATAGACAGTCACCTAAAATTTGACATTCAAACAATCAAAAAGGTCCATGCAAAACTCTGTGCTCTCTACAGAGCAAAACCATTCTTAACACCTCAAGCAAGACTAGCCACAGCTAGATCTCAGTGTCTGTCTACACTGCTATACTGCTCACACATTTTCACCAACTTACTTAAACACGACCTGCAGAACCAAAAATCCTGCTACAACAAAATAGCTAAGTTTGCAACCAATCTCCCTCATAAAGCTCATCACTGCACTGCTCTAAAACAATTGAACTGGGTAGAACTGCCTCACCTCTTAACTTTAAATCAACTTGTCCTCACCCACAAAATTATTCAAAACCCTCTTGCCTGCCCTGCTATCTTCTCCCTTATTCAGCCTCAAACTTGTAACAGAGAGCTCAGATCCTCCAACAGACCACTGCTCAAAGTTACTCACTCCCGAAACTCCCACGGAGACTCCCTCTATTCAAACAAATTTGCTAAGTACTGGAATTCCTTCCCCTTAATCTTACAAAGTACCCCATCCTCTCCTGATTTCAAATGCAGATTAAAGAACACCTCAATAACAACTGGTTATGCCCATATTGCTCTCCTGAATAATGTCCTTTACCTCCATGTTTTTTCTTAACCTCTTCCCAAAATATTTCTACTCCCTCAGTCTCTACTTTTACCCACTACAGCTCTCCCTCGCACTCCCTACTTTACCTCTTTACCTCCTAAGCGCTATATTCTCCCCCCTTTCTGCCTGAATCCTCTCCCTTCTGCTCACCTCCCATAAAAATATGCAACTTATCAAATGACCCTTTACAATTTCCTACAACTGTGTAATCTAATATCCTAAGGCTGTACTACCCAGTCAATTCTCTGTTCTTTGTTATGTAACTATTTTAGTGCTAATCAAATGTCTAAGGATGTACTACCCTGTTGATTCTCTGTGTTGTATGTAACTATTTTAGTGCTAATCAAATGTTGATTCTCTGTGCTGTATAACTATTTTAGTGCTAATCAACTGTACATTAATAGAGCTTTTCTTCCCGGGTCTCCACTGAAAATGGGCTACCAAGCCCAGTCGCACTACTAGGTAAACAAATGAAAAATAAATAAATAAATAAATCTGTGTACCACACCAGATGGTGTCCATTCTTTAAATATAAATGTTCAGAGCTAATTGATAATTTGACATATTTTAAGATGAACCATAGGGCGTTTTTACTTTTAACTAACATGACAGAATAGTGTCGAGCCAAGGAGGACGGAGTAGACTCTGAACAGTCACCAGTCCCCTCTCTTTCTGATAAATAGTGTGTGAAAGTGTGAACAAAATAGTTCTGGTCAAGTTTCAGTTACTGTTGGTAAGGTTCTACTGAAAAGCACCGGGCTCAGTCAGAAGTGGGCAAAAGTTTTTGAAGCCAGTGATTGTAACTCTAATATGTACCTAAATAGCATGGGGCTTAACTGGGTGTGGCAAGTGCTAGCAGTTACCCAGGACAGCAGTATACGTTTATGATACCTGTCCTGAAAATCCAACACCCTTTGTATAACAGACACAAACTGCATATTGTTGATTCCATCAGACATCAGATATTGATGACAAGAGACTGTTCGTCCAACCCAGAAGCAGCTGTTTGTCACTGATGGCATAAAGTGGGATTATAAACCTGTTTGTTGCAGGGAACACCACATGAATAATACAAAAGTGTATACGTGGAGACCTTGAAGTCTGCCATTTTATTTCTGGTCTGTGGACTTATTTGCATGATTTACACCTTTTTTGTGTGGCCATGTGCTTATTTGCTCAGAGCTGCTCAACATTAAGCAGCCACACTAATGATTGTGACAATTTTACACAAAACTTTACAAACTGCCAGCCTAGAAACACCTGGTATAAATACTTTTGCATTTTGTTCTGAGATACTGTTATAACTCTACACTTATTTTTTGTTATTTATTGTAATCTGACTTACGACTTGGGTTGTACTTCAGTGAGAGTGGAGGGATCCTGGCAATTTTTAGATCAGCGATTGGGTATAACCTAGCTGTATGCTATTTCTTATTGGCCAGTGGGCATGTTTGAACATTTTTAACTCTTCTGTGCTGTTATAAGTCGTCGAGATTTTCACGGTTTTGTGCTCATTCATTCGCTCATAGGTGTCCAACACTAAGTAACCACACAATAATTGTGACAATTTTTATACCTGATTTGACAAACTACCATCCAAGAAACACCTGGGATAAGTACTATTTGCATTTTTCTGAATTCCTGTACTGTTTCTAAAATTATTTTTTGGAATTTATTGTAATCCGACTAAGTATTTCCTTAGGTTTTACCATAGAGAAAGTAGAGAATAATTTTGTCATTTATAGGCCGTTGATTGCTGTAGAACCTATTGTACCATTATGCAGTGGGCTTGTTATAATGTTTTTACCTTTTGTGTGCTATTATAAGTTGCCAGTGTTTGCATGGTGCTGCTCGTTGCACAGTTGCTCATTGAGCAGGTATATATATATATATATATATATATATATATATATATATATATATATATATATATATATATATATATACATATATATATATATATATATATATATATATATATATATATATATATATATATATGTATATATATATATATATATATATATATATATATATATATATATATATATATATATATATATATATATATATATATATATATATATATATAAAATCAGCCTGGGAAAAGAAGTTATACAGACCTGGGGTGGCCTTCACCTCTCCCTCCAAGGATTCTATATATTGGCTAAAGCCTTGTCCACCCCCACTGTGGCTTTTTTAGGCTATATCTTCTACAGCTTCTAATATAACTAAACAGACTCTGGACAACATTAAAGTATTGCCACTCAATGCCCTAGCAGCCTTAACAAAAAACTCCACATGCTATAAGCACTATTTATACTGGAATGTCAATATATGCATCATCACAGGGACCAGGTTCAAGATCAGTGAACATACTCCATCAGCGCAGGACTTTAATGTCTTATCACTTGTACTGGCTCTGCAAGTATGGCAAGGTGCATGGTCCAAAAAACCTTCCATACCTCAATTTACCACTATAGAAGACCAGAACACATAATTTGGCTCTCCAACACATATTTAATGCTGCAAAACACATTAATAATTCAGCCAAAGCAAAAAACATAATTACACATCACCAAAAGGTGAAAAACTGCATACCAGATTCAGCATATTTGCCTTCTTCAGGGCAACAACAAAAGCATATCACACAACTGAAATATATACCCAGTCATTGAATCTCATTGGCTGCCTACAAATGATCATTTAATCCTAATGGAAACAAACATCTGAACTTAATAATCCAATATGTTTCTTTTTTATTTAATATACTGTAGTATGCCAACCTAACTTATTAGTTTTATTCAAAATTATTCTAACAATAATCACAAAATTAAATCTAGCAGATGTGTGCTTTATGGTATGCTTATATAAACCATTAAATGCTTGAGCACATTGAATATCACTTACGTGTTCTGAGATACTTAATTTCAGTGGACGTGAAGTTTAACCAACATAAAATGTGGAGCAAGTGCACATAACTAAATACATAACCCAGTCAGAAGTACAATTTCCATTCACGTTAATATTGAAAACTTTTGATGTATTCTTTGATGTAAATTGTTTACTTTTACAAAGATATTTACAAAAACTACAACTCTTGCTTGAATAACAACCCAACAACAGATCACCATCCAAAGTTTTTTGTGAAGACACCAATTCCTTATAATTTTTTTTATATAATGGTTAAAACAACCGCTGAAGGTTTTCTCCTTTTTATATGAGAAAAGACATCTAGAGGGTATCTTGTCCCTCAGTCGATCATCCATTAATAAAATAATCCAATGTATTTGGACCAAATCCATAAAGAAATGGGTATTATTTGCAAAAATAGTAGTTAATCTAAGTTGTGCAGCCTTTGTCTTCTTCACCCTATATTGTAATACTTCTGATCTATCAATATTAATAATACTAGTTAATACTTGCGCCACATTATTTTGTTTATACCCCTGATCACAAAATCTCTCAGTCAGATCCAACTGACATTTACCCAACTCCTGATTTGAAGAACATATTCTCCGAATTCCTAAGAATTGTGATTTCGGGATATTCCGAATTATCTGAAGTGGATGGCAACTGGGTGGATGCAAAAAAGTATTGAATTGTGAATGTTTCCTAAATACGTTCCTAGACAGGTTTCCATCTTCAGTAACCATAACTTGCACATCCAAAAAGTTGAAACTAGTAGGATGAAAATTTGTAGTAAATTGGATACCCCACTTATTCTCATACAGGTAATCAACAAATTCTTGTAGATATACAGAATCAGATTTCCAGACAACCAACAGTCATCCAAATAACTATGGCACTTATCACTTGTACTGGCCCACTACATTAGACAAGGGCACTAAGGGTGCAGGTGTTTCTATATTCTAAAAAAAAAAAAAAAAACTCACCTCCACACTTACTAGACAAGATAATAGTCTGCAACTCCACCTCATCCAACTTAAAAAAATATCTACAATACCCTGTCCATGTCCTCTTCTGCCCATACCACCTACCTAACCAGCATACAATCCCTATGTAATATGACAAGACCATTGGACTAGAAGACTTCAACTATTCTCCATAAAGTAGAAAAATTACATATCCACAAAGGTATATGCCCAGAGATTTCAGACTTTATCAATGCAAATTCTTTGTATGTTGCTATGTACCTCAACCAGGTATAATAAATTCCTGGACTTTGTCCTTACCAATATGAGGAAGCTTAGCTCCCCACCAGCCATAATGTCCTATGGTCAAGTCGGACCACAAGTCAGTCACATTCACCTTGAGACTGCAGTCAGAGACCATGCCAAGGCTAATCTTTAAAAACTGAATGATGACCTGCTAAATTCAAAACCCCTTTTACCTCATACATAATCCTTTACTGCTAAATTCTTTGGAAGTGCAAATACCTACATAGTTGCATCTGTCCCCTACAGAAACAAATTCAATGCCAAATTCAACAATAAACTCCTGTGGTGGAATCCTAACATCAACAGGCTCAATAACAGAAAAAAACTCATTGCATTCAAAAATAAATCCATCCCTCAAGAAACTAACAACACTCTTGCTAAACTAGGCAAGGAACTCCAGATCCTAAGCAAATCAGCCAAAACCAGATATGAAATAAATATAGAAAACCACTTGAAGGATAACCAGAAAGGTTTCTTTACCAACTTTAAAAATCTCAGAAATAATGTCTAGCAGTGTGCAAAGCTAGTAGTAAATGATATCACATTCCTGGACCCAATTGTCAATAAACTTGTTGACAAATTCAGCTCTAACATCACCCCCCTCTTCCCCCCAATATTCTCAGAACAAATATCAACATCTATACAACCCCTTCAAATCTCCCAAAACCAAGTGTGGAAGGCACTATCTAAGGCCAAGAACATTACATGTATGGGGCCAGATAACATACCAGGCTGTCTACTGGTTAGCCTGAAACATGACTTATCAGATCCCCTACAGAGTGTATTCTATACAAGCCTCAAAACAGGCTTTGTGCCAGATGACTGCAGGACAGCAAAAGTCGCTCTCTTGCACAAAGGTGGGGCTTCAAAGAACTCTAGGAATTTTAGACTCATAAGCATGACCAGTTTCATTTGTTAACTGTAAGGCTGTGGAAAGGATCATTATGTAACTTATAAATAGGGATATAGGTAACCTACAAGGCTATGGAAAGGATCAGTATGTAACTAATAAATAACCTACAAATTCTCAACCCAGCCCAGTGCAGTTTGGGTTCCTATCAAATGATCAAAAAGACAGATTGTCAAAAGTCATATTATCGAAACCATATGATAGAAAAATCAGTCCGCTGAATCATTGTGACTCGGATCGTGTTATAATAGGGATCGGGAAATTTGCCCTTTTTTCCACTGTAGTACATTCTTGGAGTTGGTATAAATAATTAGCAGGAGATGTGGATGGTGCTGGGGTCTTGTCTCCTGCAAAAGCATTTTTTCTTTTGTATGTTGGTGTTTTTGTTTGGATTTCTTTTTTGATGGACTGATTGTTTGATCATTTGGTTACAATCATATGACTTGCAACAATCTGTCTGTTCAATGGTTTATCATAGATCCATTCAGATTTTCAAGGGGAATACCTGCCTATTTAATGTGGTTAACTTCTTCAAAAAAGTCACTGAAGCAATTGGCGAGGACAAATCAGTGCACACTCCATATCTGGACCTCACAAAGTCATTCAATCCCAGCCCATAGTCAGGGATCATAGACAAACACTCAACTACATATTACCTGTTATGAAATTCATTGGATAGCAGATGAGCTCACAAATGGAGCCCCAAGAAGTGAGTGTGGGCAGCTCTACTTCCAAAAGACCTGTCACTTGCAGAGTACTTCAGGCTTCATTCCATGGGCCCCTCCTTTTTGGCATTTACTTCTCAGGAAGGGTTTACAGCTGATCAGGTCTGCAGATGATTGCAAACTTGATGCCGTGATAAACTCCCAAGAAGATACCAGGATACTACTAGAGGGCCTGGCACAAACAAGTAGTTGATGTTAAAACCATGGACTGAAACTAAATTTCAAGAAATGTGCAATCATATCCTTTGCCAGGCATATCACACCATGTGACTATCGCATTGACAACACCCTCCTGCAAAAAATGATACTGAAGTTAAAGATCAGGGACTCTATGTTGACAATGAACTGTCCTTTGATCACCATGTATCCACTATTGTAAGGAAGTTCTTTTTCATTGCACAGATTATGTCTAAAAATATGGTGTCCAGATCCAGGAATATAATTTTTCTATTGTATTCAGCAGGTATTGGCCCCTTTTGATATGTACCTGTCCAAACTCTTGTCACAGCTCGCACAACCACAACACTTTCTCACTAAAAGAATCAAGGGCACAAATCATAAAAAAACTATGCAGACTGAAACAAATCCTTGTCTGTCTTCTCACCATCTTTCAAACTATTGAGAGTCAGCCTCTGAGTAGAGTGCAGACCCTCAGCAGGTCTACTACACATTTTCCAGTCCAGTGGTATCATAAACCCCCACTCAAGGGACCTCAGTCTGTTTTGCAGAATTAACTGTACATGAGGAAGGATAGGTATGTATCACAGAGAATACCATTACCATGGAACTGTTTTACTTCCATTCCACATGAAGCACAGTACTTCTGTCAGACCAGTCAAAAGTCATTTTGAAGAACTCACAAATAACTGAGAGCTCAGTCCTGGCTTAGCACCACTAACCGTCTTGAACAAGAGAAGCATGTAATCACCCCAACTGGATATACTCATGTGACAAATGTTTTGGATACTCCTCTTGTAAAATATAACAGCCAATAATCACTATGGGAATGTAAGGCTAGGCTTCTTAAAATCATCACTGATCAATAGCCTTGTAAGTACATATCAACCTATGAGACAAATATTGATTAGATATTTTGATTAAGAAAGTAGTTTTACAGATTCCTTTTGAAAAAAAATGAGGTTAGTGATGGTTTTCATTTTTGACAGCACAGTGACACTGTTGTCATAACCCATTTGTACCTTAGGCAGATTTTGACATCTTCCAGTATGTCTGTTTATGATGTCAACATAAAAGAGCATAAAATGAATAAAAACAGTACGTGCGTGTGTGTGTGTGTGTGTGTGTGTGTGTGTGTGTGTGTGTGTGTGTGTGTGTGTGTGTGTGTGTGTGTGTGTGAGTGTGTGTGTGTGTGTGTGTCTGTGTGCGCGCAGATGTATACATGTTACAGGCTGAAAGGTGATGCAGATATGCACCAAATAATATAAAAACACACACAGACACACACACACACACACACACACACACACACAAACACATACGCAAACACCTTACAAGGTCTTTTCCACAACTAACTAAAATCTTGGTAAAAGCCGTCAAATGCAATGTCATTGGACATACACAGCTAAAGAAATTGATCATGTTTATAAGAATAAGTCCTTTACAGAATTTATGCTGATGACTAAAGGCACCTACAGGATGGATGTACAGCAAATATAGTGTCTTAACCTGAAATTCGCATATTACAGTGCCATTGTTGTTTTGTGTTATCAATATGCTTTCAGCAAGGTTCAACTTTGTCCACCGAATTACCACAGAACAGGTTTGTGGTGCGTTTGAACTGTGCAGTATACTGGGTCTGTATCAGAAGATCGAAGTTTCAAAACTTCGAATCTGATATGGTCGACACTATATGATCGAAGTTTTGAAACTTCTGATCTTTTAACGGAGATCTCTGTACAGCGTGGAAAGGGAAGATTTCCCTTTTCTACATTGTAGTGCAATCTCGGAGTTGGTATATTTAAGTAGTTGGGGTGTGTGGGGCATTTAATTGGTTTATTTTTGTGAGTTGTGTTTTATTACATCTTCAACATTTCAAAACTTCGATTATATGGTGTCGCCCATATAAGATTCAAAGTTTTGAAAGTTCGATCACGTGATATAGACCCCATTATACCACTGTGTTGTGGTTAAAGTATTAGAAGAGATCTCTGGACACTGTTCCAGGAGTTAAACCATGAGTGAGTATGATAGTTTAAAACATTTAAAATATGGTAAGATTAATCACCATATAACAAAAGGATGAGAATAGGAGGTACTTCAGATAGGCTTTAACATGACAGAGAAAAATAAGAAAGCAAAAGCAAATGGAACCAATGGGGAAAATATTTATGCAGCATGTACTGCGTTTGCTTCAGATACACTGGTTCTTCTCAGCAATAGTAGTCTCAGGGAGTGATGATGATGATGAGGAGGAGGAGGAACAGGAACAGGATGAGGAGGAGGAGGAACAGGAACAGGAAGTAGTGGAACAATGAGACAGTAAATGCCTAACACAGATAAGATACAGTAAGAATGAAATGGTGGTAAGCATGAAAACGTAGCATGGCAATTTATTCTCTAACTTTAACCAAATTGTGTACTTATTTGCTGTATCCTTTTTGTAAAAGAACCATTGAAATATTTAATCAGCATCTTATTATCTCCTGCAGCTGGGTGGGCTATGAGAAGGAAGGATTCCGAGGACATCAGTACCTGTTGGAGGAAGGAGACTACGAAGACTGTCATGCATGGGGCGGAGTCAGTGCTGATATCAAATCTCTACGGCCCATACGAGCTGTGAGTGTTGCTCATGAGAGAAATGTCTTTCAGTTTAGAAAGAAAAAACATATGCAAGAGAGGATATGGACTGAAAATTCTATTCTGAGCAGAGGAAATCTTATGAACAGACTAAAATGTACTGTATGAAAGAGTGGCAATGTCAATTGAAAGAATAAGAAAAATGACATCTTTATCACAACACCGATATATTCTTTACCCATGCATGTGCCAATATTTCACTAAAAGTGAACAAATATTTACTAAATATACTTTGAATGATTCCTTATGATTTGATGTACATGATAAAAGAATGGGATAGAGACAAAAAAGAATAAGGCAGAATGAGAAAGAGAGCAGAAAAAGGAAGAGAATTGTCAGACTACTCACAAACATAGTGCCCAGTTCTATAAGTGCATTCTGCATATGGTAATTGGAATGCCACCATTTATTACTGTGATTCATAACTCATAAACATAGTGCCCAGTTCTATAAGTGCATTCTGCATATGGTAATTGGTATGCCACCATTCATTGCTGTGATTCATAACTCATATCTCATAAACATAGTGCCCAGTTGATAAGTGCATTCTGCATATGGTAATTGGTATGCCACCATTCATTACTGTGATTCATAATTCATAAACATAGTGCCCAGTTGATAATTGCATTCTGCATATGGTAATTGGTGTGCCACCATTCATTACTGTGATTCATAATTCATAAACATAGTGCCCAGTTGATAAGTGCATTCTGCATATGGTAATTGGTGTGCCACCATTCATTGCTGTGATTCATAGCTCATAAACATAGTGTCCAGTTCTATAAGTGCATTCTGCACATGGTAATTGGTATGCCACCATTCGTTGCTGTGATCCACAGACATGGGTCACAGTAATGAACAGTGGTATACAGAAAGCTATCAGCCTCAATGCATAACATACAGGTGTGAATGCCATATGACAGTGATACAGTGAAGCAGGAAACAGCTACTTATGCCTTATTAACTGATTTCTGCAGTGCTTCAGTCCTGCTCTACACCTCCCTGTGACCCATAAAAAATGTAATTTATTAGACATGACAGAGAAGCTAGCATCATTGCCATATTATGATAATGAGGAGAATTGTTGCTGTGAAGGCTGCATTGGCAGGTACTTTCCAATGTCACTCTGTGAGGATGGAAAAATATGTGGTTTTGGTAGCAAGGTTTCCTGACCACAGGACTCCATTACCCATAGGGCTTTTCCTAATAGGTAAAGTATAGCTTCTTTAATTCAGCACTGATATGTTTCTCAGCAGGAAAGGTGGATCATGTGCATTGCACCCTCAAAATGTATGAGGATCTAAACCCATAAATTACTCCACTGGGACCAGCCCATGTGTAGTTAGTGTAGTATTTCTGAATCAGGTATGATCTGGGCGCAGGGGTTCATTTACATATGTACATCAGGTACAGCATACTGTGGTTAAACAATAGGAACACACTGCCCCTAAGGTCATACCCCCTTGTATACCAGTGTTTATGAATCACATAGGACTGGGGTCTGTTTGCTGTTCCTTTTTTTGTTTTTTGTTTTTCTTGTTTTGTTTTTTTTTTAATTAGGGTATTTTTTTACTCCCTATGGTTGCCTGTCAAAGACCTAAAAAGATAAGTGGCCTGAAAAATCGTAGTTAGCAGGAGACACTGGCAGCCATTTCTCTGTACTCAGTGATTTACAGAATCCTGTATGGAGATCCATGTCTAGTCTTTTATGCCATGAAAGGTCTACCACTATTTGTTCTCCAGTTTCTTCACAGAAGTAATGGTACATCAATTACTAAACCTTCATCAGCAGGTAAATAGGACACATTAGCATTTTAGATTCTTATCCCAGTGTATCCATCACCTCTAGAACAAATTTCCACTACATGTCAAAAAGAGTGGCAGCCTTGCCACATTCAAGGTAATCCTAGATAATTGGATGAGCAGCCCCAAATTCTCTCCCAGTCTGTGTTGTTTTGCCCTCCTTGAGGCTAGAGGGCAATTTTGAATCAGGTTTTTTGACAAGGCTTGAAATGGTTTACAGACCAACTGCTAATACTAACTTATGAACTGGTGTCTATCCTTATCTACCAGGCCTAATGTACACTCCTACACACCCCCAGACTTACTCCAACCAGTGGTCAGGGCTGATGAGGGTATTCATGCATCCCCATGCAGCATCATGTGGCTGCAGATTGGGTCTTATTTTTGCCATAACTACTCTAGTTCCACTGTATGCACCTTTAGTTCATATGGGCAGACATGCGGTAGGGGACATACAACAAATCTGTCAATGCTTCTTCTATTCACATTATAGGACACACACCACCTTACATGCCCTCAGCCACAATCAGGGAAATACCGCAAAGAGAGTAGTGGTGAACATACCCCCCCCCCCCCCAGGACAGTCACACCCATACCACCACTGCTGCACCTTCAGACTCCTCAGGTTGTAATCAAACCTGGTTCACCTACGTGATAGTAATATATCTCCTAGGTGATAGCTTTTCCTTCTGTGCTACGGCATGACCCAGAATGCACTTCTATGATACCAACCCTACCCCACAGAGCAGAATGCTTAAGAATAATGTCCAAGATGTTTTAATTTGCAGATGCGGATTTAGATCACAGATTCTTGTGTTTGTAGGACTAATTATTTGTAGAATACTGAATATTTAGAAATTGTCTCCAGTCTCTCCTGGTAACTTATAAGCTTGTAATATTTTTTGTTAAAAACCTCTGTAGTCTCTCCAGTGGTTTGATATGTATAGTGAGATACATACCTAAAGGGGCACTGCATTCCGTGATGGGCTTAATTAGTCTGGCGTATAATAGGGTATGGTTTCTTTAGCTCTGGATGACATACCATTGGCACTCAACTGTGTTATGTAGGAGGACTTCATTTATTTATTTATTTTAAATTTGTTTACCAGGAAAGTCCAGCTAGGTTAATATTCTGTTTTCAGTGGAGGTCCAAGGAGAAAACCTCCACATTGACATAACGGGGTTACAGTTAAATAAAATTATTACAAAGCCTAATTCAGAAGAGTGACATTTTAGCCAAATAAAAATTCAGCTTCAGTTCATACAGCGTGAACCCACACATACATAGTGCAAATGTTATGACATATGTAACAAGAGGAAAAGGAACATTGTCAATAGATAAGCATTCACAAGTTGGAGTTCATAGGGATGACATTAAGCACTCTAAGTACACTCTTTGAAAGATAGATGACTAGACAATACAGCCTAGTGGAAAACATATTTGCTTTTTGTCTAAGGAATAGATTTTACTAATTCCTTGTCTCTGAACATAGTCAAAGTATGCTAGTGGTGGAGGAAGAGAGGGACTAGTTCAGCCTGGGGGTAGTGCAGGAGCAGAGCCAGGTTTTATTTAGATAGTCTTTTACTTGTAGTTTGAAGTTGGAGAGGTTAGAGGTAGATCTAATTTGCAGAGGGATGTCATTCCATTTTCTAGCAACAGAGTATGACTAGAGACTTTGGCTAGAGGATTTGTGGGTTTATATATGCTGAGAAGATGCTGTTCATTAGACTGAGTTAATCTATGAGAGTGATAGGAATGGAGAGTAGGGCTAAAAGCATGGCAATCATCGACTTTGTGAGTGGTGGTCTGTGTGGAGATAAGCTGCGTGTAATCTTAGTGGTGAGGCAGTTCATGCCAGTGCAAAGTCATACAATGATGGCTGTGATATTATTTATTGGCAACATTTGAATTTTGCTACCTCATTATAGCATGCCTCTGGCTAATTTTTAACTGTAGCTTTAAGGTTGGTTGCACCGTATAAGAGAGGTGGGAAAACGTAGGTAGTGGCTTAGGTGATGTTACTAAAGAAGTCTTTATGCAGTTTAATTTCTCCATGTCATTTGGGTTGCTAATACCATGATTGGAATGGAGCCCTGTAGAGCATTCCTAATTTTTGGTGAGTCTTTTCTTTATCCCAAAGTCTAGCATTAAATACTACTTACCTCATAGCTACTTTTAAGACCATTACCTCCTTCCCCCTCTGTTAATCTGCTCATATAGCTATCCTGAGACTTTACAAAACTCATTCTTCACAGAGACTATTATAGATAAGGATAACTGTACCCATGAAGGCCTTTACAAATGTGTCACTGCTTTATAGATGGGTCACTGCCATTAAATGTGGCCTTGCCTTGTAAATAAATATCTGTTCTTCTGTGACATATACACAACTTTTTTCAAATGTCTCATACCCTTCTAAATGCTTTCTTTCTTCTAGTATTTGGTCAAAAAAAAAACTTTTATTTTGTTTATCTATCATAATTACCATGTTACCTTGTATACAATTATTGTGTCTGGCAAGTGAACTGTATCTGTAGTTGCAATATTCTGCTTTGTTTTATGTGGAACTTTTCTCCCCGGGCCTCTACTGAAAATGGACATATATCCAGTTAGACTAGCCCGGTCAACAAATGTAAAATAAAAAAAATAAATAAATAAATTTTATATGTTATTTTGAACATGCAGGTCAGATTTAAGGTTATCCTCTATAATCACTCTAAGAAGTTTTGTATGGGAAACTACTTCAATATTAGTTTTGTTTGGTGAAAAGATTTTGAAATTCACTTTATCAGGCATGTGTGAGTTAGGAAAAATATCAGTAACTTTTTTTTTTTTTTTTAGGGTTGAGTAGTAACTAGGCATTATGGATCCATTTCTCAATTGAGTTTAGTCCTTTCTTTCCAAGCTTCGTCTGTGTTAGTGAGCCATGGTATAAGGTTAAGTTCCACTCTTTTTCATGGAGTAGGGCGTGGCCGTTTATTTAAAGTATATCAGAATTAAGTATTGACTGCCTCAGAGAGTGGAAGAGTTTTTAGGACAGACCAACTAAAGGCTTTCAATGTATTGATGAAGGAGCCAAGTTTTTGGTTGTTCTAAGCTGGTGCATATTAGGTTGGTGGGTAGTTACTATGTGTATAATCTGAAAGGTGATCATTAAGTGAGGTTAGATAGATTCCAGAGGTCATTAATTTAATAGGGTCAAACACCAGTATCCAATCTAGAATTGTACCTTTACTGTTGGAATTATTAAATCTAGTGTGTGTTTTGGTAAGTTGTGTATAACCATAAGCATTTATACTAGTGGAGGGAAAGTCTGATGTAAAGTTTTGCTAATCAATGTTTAGATCTCCTAGTATGATTTTTCATAAAATATATAAGTAGTTATCCTGGACAGGATTTCTTCTATAGTTATATTATTTCCAGGTGGGATATAGAATAGCTGTTGTTATTTTATTATTAGGCTTTAGCAGTGTTATTTTGGAATTTGGCAAGTTGGGTAAAAGGGAGAGAGATTCTATGAACCTGGATAAATTAAGACCACCCCTTCTGCTTTCTTGTGGGGCCTATCAGCTCTGATAATACTGTACCATGGAGGAAGTAGTTCAGAATCTTTAATGTTAGGGTTAAGCCAAGTTTCTGTGATGGCAAGAATATCAGGGTTATACTGTGAAATTGAGGCATGTAGTTCTGTAATTTTGTTTCTAATGCTATGGAAGTTGATAGTGACAATATTAAGTTGCTTTGGAAGACAAGTTGAAGAATGGCTGGGTGAGGGGGTTGCTGTGCAAGATTCACTAGTACAAATACAACACAATGATCAAAGGCAATGAAATTATCTACTGCTTTTGCAAGGTCTCTTACTATATTCTTAATTTAAGGTGTTATGAGTTTTATGTTGTATGCAGGAGGGAATGCTTACAGAAAGCCACATTCTTGCACTTTTTATCATTTAATTTGCTCTATTTTTTTGCACCAGTTATTAACTAATGTAAGCTCCTGTTGCAGTGCCTGATGCATCACAGGATGACTTAAGGAAGGCACCTTGAAGATCTGATAAGTAAATGTCTAATAGTAGAGGTCCTAGCACAAAGTCTTGAGGGACACCACTGGTCACCTTCATATTGTCAGAGGTCACTCCCACCACAGACACTGTGTGGGTTCTGTCCATCAGCTAATTTGCTGTACATCTCTGCTTGTATGGGGTCAGTTTTATTCTAAATAAGGTTGTTTATTATATTAGCATGTGGGGTGGTATCAGATGTTTTGGCCAGGTTGAGGTACTCTGTGTGAAAAGTATGTCACCTGACTACAGCTTACATTACCTTTTCAAAGCCATTTATGCAGAACCTACCTTTTACAAAGCCAAACTCTTGAGGGTCAAGTCTTGCAAGACTTTTGATGTCATAGTTAGTCAGGTCTGTTATAAGGTATTCCACAGCTTTACAAATGAGATTCGTCAAACTAATGGGTCTGTAATTGCAGGGATGAGTGATTAAACCATCCTTGTCAAATGGCATGACAGCGGTTTTATGCCAGACCTCGGTAACAAAGCCTGAGGCCATGCTCAGGTTGAAGAGATAAAGGAGAAGGTTTACCAACGCATGTTTACTACTGCTAAACAAGCAACAATGTGTGTCTTCAGGTCCCATGAAAGATGTATGTTAGTTTTGGACAATACTTTTAGTAAATGCTCTTTAGTGATAATGAGGGTTGGATATCCCCAGGGATATGTGGGCTTTGTGTAGTTGTCCCAGAGGTGAAATTGGCAGGTGTTTGCCAGTATGCTGGCAGTGTCCACTGTATCAGAATTGTTAGCACCATTTTGAATAAATTTTGAGCAAAGGTGAGTGTTATTCCTTATTTTCCTGGTGTAATTAAAGAAGGATTTGTAACTCTCTTTATCTTCAATTGCTAGTCTGAGTACATAGGATGCCTTTGATTCCTTCATGGTATTTTTCAGGTTCTTTGTTAACTTCTTGATGTTAATCTTAATTTAAGTGTCTTTAGTTTTGGAGTTTCTTTCTTCCATTGTATATTTTATTTATGTTTGTGGACCACCTGGGTGGTTTGGTCTTGAATTGCCTATTTCATTTAGACCTAACTTGAACTGTCACCTTAATACATTTATCTAGGCGAGTATAGAAATCTTTGGTCATATTGCTATACTTGAATTTAGTGGCTTCATATAGAATTCTACATTATTTGTATTTCTGAAGTTCCTGAATTCTGTGATATTAGCATCTGTAAGTTTGATGATTTTAAAGGTGAAACTTACCAATCAGGCATGGAGATACCAAGTGAATAGTACTTGCTATGCTATGTTTGTAAGGACTGTGTTGAGAACATTTTTATATCTTTTGGATTCAATAGTGATTTGGTACATGGAGATTTTGTTAATGAATTTTAAGAATTTTTAGGCTTAACCTAAATTTCTTTACTGTTCCTCTGAGTCTGTTAGGAATCTTCTGAATGAAAATGAATAGGAGAATGGAGACAACTGAGGTAGGGGATAGAAACATGGAAGTGGGCATTAATGGGTTTCAATAAGATATGAAAAGGAAAAAGGGGAAAAAATTAGAACAGGGTTTGAAGCTGATGCACCACAATGCTAGGAACCTGAGGAAAAGATGAGAGACTTGCAGGCCAATGTAAGATCTGAACAAATGGCCTCACCATGTCATACAAAGTTTGCAAGAACAACTGAGGAGGTGGGGTCTAGTACTACTGGATATGTGGAAAGGAAAATATGGTAGTGGGGTAGAAAGGGGTCTGTAAAAGTAAAGTGTCCTGATAGTCAAACTGCTAGCAAAGTCTGAACAAAGGTAGTAGCTGGGCTCAACATGCTGCCCTTCATGTACACCAGGGATGAGGACAGAACACGTCACAGTCTTTAAATTCCCCATGCTAAACTCCTTTCAATGGATTACTCCTTCTCAGTGCTGGCTGCTAGAATATGACAAGTCATCCCCTCTGCTATTAGATCAATTTTATCTTCCAACTACATTTTTCAGCTATGTTAGGAACCTGGGTGGAAACTCCCAGATATGCTCAGAATTAGTCCAAAATGATACAAAAATCACTGAACCCACAGACATTGCCAACATACTGGCAGACAGGTTCAGTGCAAACTTCACCCCCCTCTCCCCCCCTAAAGGAGAGATAACTCTCCCAGCAGAGTGTAGCCCTCCCAGACATCTCAAATGCGCAGGTGAAAGCTGCTCTCTCTAAAGCTAAAAACACAGCATCAATGGGACCGGATGGTGTCCCCGGCTGTGTGCTACACGAGCTAAATGAGGAATTAAACCCGCACATAAGGCAGCTGTTTAATCTCAGCCTTACCACAGGATACATGCCCAAGGAGTGGCGTACGGCAACTGTGGTCCCACTCCACAAAGGCGGTGCCTCTACGGACCCTGGTAATTACCGCCCCATAAGCTTAACAAGTCTAGTCTGCAAAGCTATGGAGAGGATCATAATGGAGCTCATAAACAAAGATATAGGGGACTTGCAGACATTGGACCCGACCCAGTTTGGCTTTGTCAAGGGCAGATCATGCCTTTTGAACTTGGTCGACTTCTTCGAAACAGTCACCAAGGCCATTGATGAGGAAAGGCAGTCCATACAGCCTACCTTGACCTTGCAAAGGCCTTCGACACAATACCCCACTCGGGTATTGTAGAAAAACTTACCAGCTTAAATGTAAACCCATATGTCACAGGATGGGTTGCAAACTGGCTTAAGGACAGAACCCACAGGGTTAGAGTTGCTGGCGCTATGTCAGACTCCAAGCCGGTCACAAGCGGTGTCCCACAGGGCTCGGTCCTTGGCCCCCTATTGTTCGGCATCTACTTCTCAGAAGTACAGGCCAACATGGGAGGACTTTGGCTGACAAAGTTTGCAGACGACTGCAAACTGGGCACCATAGTGGAAAGTGCATCGGACATGGATATCCTTCAGAAGGGACTCACAGAAACAGATAGCTGGTGCCAGAGCCATGCCTGAAGTTAAACGCCAAAAAATGTATAGTCATACCCTTCGGGAAAAACAAGGTAACCCCAAGCTACCATATAGGTGGCAATCCACTAAGCACAGAAGAGGTTATCAGGGACCTGGGGACCCAGGTTGACAGTGGCCTTTCTTTTGACACTCACGTTGCTAAAGTGGTTAGAAAGACCTTCTACATTGCCCACCTGATCATGAAGGGATTCACATCCAGATCTAGTGAGGTCATTGTTCCCCTGTACTCTTCACTTATCAGACCAATGATCGAGTACAATGCCCCATTCGGGATGTATCGCACCCGACATCTGCAGCAATTGGAGAGACCCCAAAAGTTCCTCACCAAAAGGATAAAGGGACTCCAAAATCTGTCATATGCTGCCAGATTGAAGAAACTCCAGCTCTATTCAGTTGCATACCGTCTGCTCAGAGGTGACATGTGCCTGACGTACAAGGCCATGTCCAACCCGGAATTAATGGACATGCTCCACCTCAAAAAATCCAAATCCACCAAAACCACTAGAGCAAGCGACTTAAACCTTAGCACGGATATAAATAGGATGTGCTGGAGGGATAGATTTATCACTCAGAGACTCCCTATGCTGTGGAATAAAATCCCGGTCCATGTGAGGCAGAGCACCTCGCTGGCTCTGTTCAAGAGAAATCTTGACCTGTGGATGGGAGATCGTAGGTTTATCCCGGGAATCATCTCTGTGTCACTGCTGGACAGAGGCACAACAAACTAATGGGCACAGTATTTTTTCATATAAGGGGTGGCATAAGCCACAAAAATTTGGGCTAGGCTTATAAATGCCTTAGGGCAGATAGCCTAGTATAAACCTATGAACCTATGAACCTATGAACCTATAAAAGCATCACTATAAACAGTTCCAAATACTTTCAGAACACCAGTATCACCTGTCTTCCATCACATCTTCTACAACTACTTCTCTCACACTTATTTTCTGCCTCCATTATCTGAGCAGAAACGTTAACCTGTAACTCACTTGACATTGCCAATCCCTCTTCCACTTCCATATCATTCTTTCTAAAACAAATGATACTGCAACTGCAATTTTTTTCTCCATATCAAATCACTACATCCATCACTCCTTCCTCCCTTTTCTCCCAGTCTCCGGTACCTCTCTACAGGTCAAACCATTCACTCTAATGAACAAAGACTGTACAAGCTGTTATTTTTTATTCTACTGTTTAATTTCATGCCTGTTGTAATACTTATTTCTCTCATTATTGTTTATCTTGTAATTATTTTTTTCTTTTGTCAAGTATTTATACAGTTTATATTATGATAAAACAAATGTCGCCTACGTTTTTTTTTTTTTTTTATGGAACTGAATCTGAAATTTATCATTTTCTTTTTTTTTTGTTTACTTTTTTGTTCATTTGTTTTTGTTAACCAAGTAAGTGTGCTGGTCCAAGGATCATTTTTGGCAATGATACAGGCCACAAGGCCAAGTCACAAATTTAATCTACAACAAGAATGTACATTCTAGAAATGCTGTGTGTAAACATTACCTAAATAATTCATGTTACTCACCTGACACATCACATATAGCATTTTGTACTAGTTAAAAAGTTTCAGAGACTCTGTAAAGTACTTTTTGTAGCAACTACATAAAATATTACACAGCAACAAGTTTCAACATTAGCAGTAGTATGTAATGATGTTATGCATCAGATAAAAAATGCTTTAAAGGAAACTTAGCCACATCTCTTTGCTTGTACGTAAGTAGGAGTAATGCACAACTATTTTGTTGATATTTGCAAACAGGGATAATCTGTGTTATATTGTAAATATTACGCAGTGTATTTTTAAGCAATCATATTTAGTGGAGTTTGTCATTTAGGATTTTTTTTTTTTTCATGAAAACTGAAAGCTTACTCATTTTTTATTCAGATTGACTGATAAGGAACCCCAGGTAGCTGGTATCAATTTGCAGAATGACTTTACAGGGCTAGCTAAAGCAAATTTTGTTGTGGACAGTTGCACTGGGTTATTGTGTCTAAGATTGTAGTTAAGGTTGTTTACCATGAGCTCATTATTTATAAGAGGAAAAGATAATTTATTCTGTAGTTTATAAATGAGCTGTTTTGTCTGTGATTGTTAACTAGTTAGTTTCTCTTACAAACACAGTTTTGTTCATTAGAATCAGCATGATTGTTGTAAATAAGTATTTTATGTGGAAATAAGAGCTATGATAGGTAGTCCATAGTCTGTTCTGGGGAGTAACACACTAAAAGCAACTGCCATCAGTGTTCAACCTCACTTAATAAATATAACAGATAACTAAATAAATAAAACAATCATGTAAAAGATTGAAAATCTCAGACTCTAGATACAGAATTGTCAGTTCCAGCCTTCAAAGAGTTAGAAATGCAAATGATTCTGTAGAAACTGTGCGTATGACGGTATTTGTTCATCTGGCAAGAGATCAGAGAACATTATGAATGAAGACCTTCCCAGGTCAGGTGAAGTTCGGATATGGAGGTGAGAGCCCCAGTGGCCAAGCTACAATATGAATCAGCTTAGGCATAGCAGTGTAAGACAAAAGGACTAAACACATCAGTCTGGGATTAGTCAAAGGAGGACCTCAAGTAGTTGGAACAAGAAATACACAATAAACAATGGAAACAGGGTGAAATGTTGGGGTGGGGTGAGAAAAAAACTATCCATAAAATGTAAAGAAAGCATTCTAAAAATATACAAAGGTGTTTGCCCAAAAGAAAGAAAATGAAGCTCAGAATGAGACCAAAGTGGCTTAAAAGGAAGATCAAATCAGTGCACAGGAGTCAAGAGAAAGTGGTAGAAAGATGTAGAAGGGTTATATAATCATTTCTATATGAGTACATAAGTGTGGAATCAAAGGTCAGATAGGAATGTAACTAGCCCAGGACAGAGGAAAATAATTAGCTGCATTTCTGAGAGGAAACAGGGGGTACAGTAGAGTTAGCAAGTTGCTCAAGAATGCACAAGATGGAACAATGGCATTGTTGAAACACTAAACAAGATAATTGTCTTAACTATCATAATCAAAAAGTACGCAGATGATATGCTGAGAGAGAATATGACAGAGGGAGGTGCGAAACAGAATAATAGGCCAAAAAGTGTGGGAGATGGTAGAAAAGAAAGTGTTCAATTTACAAAAGGACAAAGAACAGGAATATGCTGAGATAGTGGTCAGAGTGCAAAAAACCTAGTAAGTGCCCAGGTAGAAACACTCACATAAATCTTTACTTGATCTCTAGCCAGATAGAAATATAAAATAACCCATAAAACAGTTGTGCACTTGTGCAAGGAAGGCAGCAGGGTCATTCTAGAAAATGACTGGCCATTCAGCCTAATGATGGTGACAGGGGAAGTGACAGACAAAGTTATGAGAAAAAAAAAAGCTTCTGCAGGGCAACCAGTTCAGGACCCAAACCTGTATATCTCCACTGTCTAGAAACGTTGCCAGTCAAGCCTGTTGTTCTGTGACAGAGTAGTGGCAATACTATAAGCAAGGCAGTAAGTTTGGTGTGTGTGGGGGGGGTGTGTGTGTGTGTGTGTGTATGAGTGCACGTGTCTGTGTGTGTGTGTAAACAGCACATCAAAAACTACTCACTAAGCTGAAAGTTCTATGAATATGGCAGAGACTTATGAAAACAGTTAAAAAATGGTTGGAACTAAGAATCCAGAGGGTGACAGTTAAGGGAGGCTGTCAGATGTGACGTGAGTGACACATGCATCGGATGCTGGATCTTTACTGCTCAGCATGTATCAATGAAGGTTTCTATTTTCCTACTGTGTAACTCTGAGCAAGCTGCTTAACCAGACAGTGCTCCTGGTTTGTACCTGAAAAGAGATGCATCCACTGGGTTTAATCAGGTAACTAATAAAAAAAAAGAGCAAAAGGGAATTGATTATACCTTTTGGCTGATTGTGCATAAAAGCATGGCCACAGTACTAGATGGGGAAACAATCTTGAAATGGTACACAATAACACTCTACAGGTGGACGGAGAGGTGAAGGTTAAGGATCAGTGCAGAGAAACGGAAGGTTCTACCTTTGTTTGCTGATGCTAATCTGCGAAAGATAGTGGCAGAAAATGATATAGGAGGAATAATTACACTGGCTGTAAACCATCAGGCATAAATAAAAAGGGCAGTAGAAGCAGTCAGCAAAATGTGTTTTGTGAGAAACGGATTTAAGAGGGAAGATAGACTCCATTTCTGTCACATGATGGTGGGACCACATCTAGAATACTTATGCAGTACTAAAGGCCTCATGAGGAGGAAAAAGAATGTGGTTCAACTGAAAGGCATCCAGAAAAATCCCATATGGTTCATCAGATGAGTTAACGAAAAGGAGGACATCTGCAGCTTGAATTACTGACCCTTTATTCATTTGACAGTGAAAGGGAGTATAATAAAGATATACAGCATGCACAGGAAGATGATGGCATGGAAGGTAGGTGTGAGGAAGGGGTTCCATCAGATGCAGCTGGACATTACACACTTTAATCTCAAACAAACAAAATATGTTCTTGTAAATAAACAGTCGTCCTTTCGAAAAGACTACCTTAGTGGCTTTGTAAATCCAAATGGAAATTAATGAGGGCAGTTGTCAGCTAGAAGGGGAGTACAAACCCTGCAATATTTAGATTAGATGCAATCTTAGGGGACAGATGGGCAAGAAAAAATCTATATCTTTCAACCACCCCCAAACACACAACACACACACACACACACACACACACACACACATGTATATATTCACAAACATATATATATATATATATATATATATATATATATATATATATATATATATATATATATATATATATACATACACAAGTGTTGGACACTGTATCGAATGCAGAATGCCTTAACATACAGTAGGTCAATTCCAAATGGTCGACACGTGTGAGATTGACAATCCCTGGTTAGGGGAATATTTCCTTTCGCTGAGAGTTGTGTGATCTCAGAGTTAGTAGATATAATTGGCAGGGCATGTTGGTTTACTCTGCTCTGGGGTAATCCCTGCACCCTACACAGAACGTGTCTTTGAGTATGTTCAACGTTCGAATGTTGATCTATAGGGTGTCAGTACACTCTACAGTTGATACAGTGTGCTGCACCCACATATATTTTTACATACATAAGTAAAACTGAAAATATTGAAAGCATTTTTAATGCAGGGGGCAACCCCCCACACCCCCTCCTACTTACATATACCAAATCCAAGATTGCACAACAGTGGAGAAAGGACAAATTCCATTTTCAGTATCTTGAGTTTTATATATTTTGATTTTCGGTCTTATGAACTTTTGATCTTCTGAAAAAGTATATATATATATATATATATATATATATATATATATATATATATATATGTATATGGTTTCACTTCATAATCTCAAAATGCTGAAATCTCGAATTTCAGCATTTCGAGACCATAAACCCAAAACAGTACAAAACCAAAACTTCACAAACCTGAAACCATAAATCCAAACACACAGCACACACAAACCACAACACCCATACCACAAAACAAATAAACACAAAAAACAAAACACCAAACACGCAAATACCTACACTACACAATAGCGGGGGGTCAAGCCCCCTGCAACCCCCACACCCCCGCTACTTAAATATACTAACTTTGAGATCGCACAAACAGTAAGACAGAACACTCACACCCACACATTCCACAGTCCCCGCATGCACGTGTACACACACACACACACACACACACACACACACACACACACACACACACCACACATCACACATACAGAAACACCAACACATCCAACAATTACACACTCATACGTTAAACCTACCTACCCTAACCCACACATACAACTTAAAAACAATCTAAGACACACTCAAACTCCCACCCAAAACCCTTAAAAAACAGTTACTTACCTTACACTCCTTGCAAATCCATACACCACATCAAACTACATCCAACATAAACACTGCATGTCACGTAACGTAAAGCCATAACCGCAAATTCAAAATATTTTAATTTACGATTATGAACTTTCCACATTTTGAAATTCGGCTTTATAATCTCGAAATGCTGAAATTTAAGATTTCAACATTTCGAGATTATGAAGTGAAAACACATATATATATATTTATGAGTGTGTGAACATGGTCTTTGGGGAGATTGTTCTTTTTTTCTATTCTGGTGATAAAGTTTATAACTTTGGCTTTTTTTACAGTAAGACTCATATAGATCAGTAATTTGGGGTGGTAAATGTTCTTAGTAAGTTATGATCAAAGAAATTATTTTCAGGTGATCATATCTACCACATATTAATAGTGGAAAATACAGATTCAGAATTAATGTAGCAAGACTTATAGTACTGAAGCCTATATATGAGCACAAATATTTATGGAAGATAATATGCAAAAAATGAAAGATTGTGAAATCTGCCATCCTGATGTGTACATGTGTGTCTGTCTGTGTCCGTGTGTGCACATGCATCTGTGTATGGATGTGTATGTGTATGAGTGTGCATGTGTGTGCTCATGCACATGTTCTCATGAATATATGTATGGGTGTGCATGTGTGTGTGTGCGTGTGTGTGTGTGTGTGTGTGTGTGTGTGTGTGTGTGTGTGTGTGTGTGTGTGTGTGTGTGTGTTTGTCTGTGTGTGTGTGTGTGTGTGTGTGTGTGTGTGTGTGTGTGTGTGTGTGTGTGTGTGTGTGTGTGTGTATGTAAAATGTCCTTGATTTGCATTTGATGTTGATAACTGGTCATGATTCTCACTTATTTTTCTGTTTTATTTGTCAGGATTTTGCTGACCCATTGATTATACTGTTTGACGAAGTAAACCAGCTAGAGCTTGCAGAGGCCCTGCCAGATGTGGCACTGCTAGAATACAGTCAGACAACAAAGAGCATCAATGTGCAAAGAGGAGTGTAAGTGCTTTTCGTGAAGTCATACCTCTAAAACTAGAAGCTAATTATATACCCTGATTTGCATACACGTGCTCTTAGGATGTAGTGTGCAGTGATCTAGAGTTTGTATACAGATGTTTTGATACTGATGGTCTGCTTATTTATCATGTTACTTTCACTGTTTTCATACTGGCATGCATTGTGCTTGCATTTGCTTGGGCAGCCGCGGTGGTGCAGTGGTTAGCATTACTGCCTCACAGCAAGAGGTTCTCTGGTTCGATTCTCAGCTGGGATGCCTTCTGTGCTGAGTCTGCATGTCCTCCCTGTGGTCATGTGGGTTTCCTCCCTGGACACTCTAAATTGGCCCTAGGTGTGTGTGTGCGTGTGTGTGCCTTCTGTGGAAGGTTGTGTGCTGGGCTGGCAACTCGACACCGTAAAACTCCACTGCCAATCATGAGCGGACAGGTGATTCACTGTGGTGACCCCTAACCAGAAAAAGAAGAATGCATTGCATTTGCTTGATATGTTAAACATTTCTCCATAATTTGTATATGTTATTGTGAAGATGTATGAGATGGTACTGGTACATTTCTTGTGTGTGTTTTTCTTCTTTATATAATCCTATCAGAAATAATGTTCATTTCTTTTTTAGGGGGTGGGGGGGGTCAAAAAAAGGTCTGTCAGAATTAGATATCTTCCTGGTTATCAATTAACTAGAAAATCAAACCAAGTTCTCTAATGGTAAGATTTTGTTATACATCATATACATTCTGCAGTCTACTTATAACAGTGGCACAATACTGGCAGGGAATGTAGCGAGGCAAAATAGAAACTAGAATACACAATCTTTATAGCCAGATTGGAGATATATCAGTTAGTTAAGTCCAGCCAAGCTTCACAGCGTTGGGTGTAGTTATAATGACTGAAATCATAACTGCTGTCTGTTGATTGACAAGCTTAGGTATTTCTAAATTTGTAATAGTGATTAACCAATATGTACATGGCTCAAAATCATTAAAAATAGAAAGGCATTACACACAAATAAAATGTACCTACAGTCTTATTTTAATACTATAATACTGATAAAAAGTCTCATTGGAAGTGAAATGCTGCAACATCAGCACAAAAGCTAAGTATAGGAATCAGTACATGTATAATAAATGATAAATGTTGTAAATAATTAAGCATAATACAGATACATATATTATAGTTTGACTTAGTAGAATTTCCCCACTGATGTATTTAATAGCAACATTTTTGTACTAATTTTGTTCTTCAACTCGTATAACATAGCGAGATATTAAAAAAAAAAAAAAAAAAAAAAAAAAAGGCAAAGGAGATATTTTTTTCTCCATTGCTACTGCTGCAGAGCAAAAAAAAAAAAAAAAACAAAAGTAAAAAAATAAAAATCAGGAGATATACTAATGGAAAAAGTCCAGGCAACCGGACCTTTTTCCATTAGTATATTCTTGGATTTACAAAAGGCACGCTGGTTGGGCTGGCCAATCAGCCTGCTCATTTTTGAATATGAATGGCCAGTCATCATATAATAAGTGTTAAGTCTATACAAACATCAGGAGATAAAAGAAAAAAAACAATATAAGGAGTAAAGTGAAAGTACAGAATAAGAAAGGAAAAGGAAAAAATAAGCATGAAAAAAATAAGAGAAAAACAACAGAACAAAGAAGGAGAAGGGAAAAGAGATGGGGATAATGACAAGACACAACAGGAAATGTCATGAGAAAGAGAGAAAAAATGTATGGAAAAATATGCAAATGGAAAAGAAAGACAGAATGAAAATCTTAGATAAAAGCCAAGTAATCAAAAATGATTAAATAAATAAAAATAAATAAAATAATTAAGATAAAATGAGTAAGAAAAGACAGGAGTACTGCAACTGTAATTTACATGATGAATTAACTCGCAATTGTCTGTAAACATACATAATTTAAAACAAAAGGTTTTTTTTGCACTCCTATAGTTGACATCTTTTATAACTTCATTACAAAAATGCTGCATTAAAGCTTCTGTGCACAAATCCTTCCCTACGATATAGTAATCTCCATTGTCCCCCGCACCACTTCACTTGTGTATGATGACCTTAAGCATAAGCTTGACCTTACCCGTGTGCTTAGCCCTAACTCTACACATTGTGTTACTAAACCCCCTTTCCCTAAGAGTACCACTACACAAGACAAAAGGTGCAGAACAAACATAACACAAAATATGCACATCACTAAATCTGTCCCTTGTCAAACCTTTACTCAAGTCCTAGCCTACAAATACTTGCACATACATGCCATCAGCTATAATACAGTCTTACATTTCTTCACAATCACCACTTTTTCATTCAGGCATTCATTTCTTGTACTTTCCTGCTTACCTATACTATAGTGACATTTTCCTTTAAACTCTCAAAAGCCCCTACAACAAATCTCAACTTGCCCTATAACAAAATATCAAAATTTACTTTTGACTGCACATCATCTGACCTTGTTCATGTAACAGTGGTTGTCAGGAAATTATTTATTTAGTATCAATTAACAAATTAACAAAGAAATATCATCAAGGTCTAATGATGTAAATACTCCTATATACTCAACATTGATCAGAGTATAATTTCCCTCTGGAATGTATCTCAAGAAATATATCAAACAATTAGAAAGACCCCAAAGGTTTCTAACAAAAAAATATCACAGGACTAAATTCCCTGAGCGACCAAGAGAAACTGGAAGCTTTATCCATTTATTCAGTGTCTTACAGACTTACCCAGTTATCCTGTTCTTTCTGTATCTCCATAATTGTAATGCCTCCACCAACACTGAAATCAGAACCTAGATCTTCGCTGTTAAATCAATACAACAAGGTGAAGGGATAGGATTATAACTTAACATCTGCCGAACTTCTGAAATAACCGTTCCCTGCACATTAAGCAGGGCAATTCATTATCCTCCCTGAAACGGAACTGAGAGGGTTGTCTGGATATCCAGAAACTTACTTAGGGTTAACTGGTATAGCCGTCATGGAGAAAGGAGCTGTCTCGTGAGGGACAGTACTGGCAATGCGTCAATGGTCCTTGAAACATCTATGAAATCCACCCCATGGAGGCTCTCTTCCCCTCAAGAGAATGCTGACATCTGTGTGGTCACTGAGATATGGATCAAAACCATGGATAGCACACCAACAGTGCAAGGTAATAATGCCGTCCACTCATTTAGACCAGCTACTACAAAGACAGAGACTAAAGGTGGAGGGGTGTCTCAGTTTACATAAAAAATATGTTTACCTCAAGGCTGGTCAAACAGGACAATGCACTTGAGCTACTCCATATTCAAATCACTCTAGGCAAAATCCAATACTACTATCTTGTAAGCCATAGGTCCCCCTTTATGACCCAGGAAACCCATACCACGTACTTAAACTTATTGAAAACACTCAGCATCCAATCCAATACAGTATTCATGGTCAACTTTAATTACCTCATTATTAACTGGGAATCCTGTATGACAACAAACATACAGGTACAAAGATTCTTGGATTTTGTAAATACAAACACCCTGGACTAGATTGTCAGTATATCAACCAGGGATGCAACCATACTGGATCTAGTCCTCACTAATATGAGAGAGTGCTGTACACCACCTAGTGTATCTTCCCTGGTATGTTGAGATCACAAAATGGTCTCCTTTAAAGTAAAAATAAAACCTGGACCCCCAGCTAAACCTGGAATATTCAGGAACTACTTTAAGGCTATTAAGTGATAACCTGGGAAAATTTTAAGCCTCCATAAATCCTGAGAACACTGCTGCCTGTGCAGAACAATTCACAGAAACCCTATACAAGTATATTAATAGCTGCATAGAGGCAGCAGTACCCACCAAGAAAATTTGCAACTAACTCAAAAAACAAGCCACCCTGGTGAAATCACAAAATCAGTAGGTTGTATAACACAAGGAAGAAAATCATGGCAAAAATTAGGAGGTGTACCACCTAGCAGTTTAAAAGCACTCTTATCAAGCTAAACAAACAACTCAGAGGACAAATAAAGTCTACCAAAGCCAAATATGAGGTAAATTTGGCCTCCCAGGCCAAGGACAACCTCAAGGCATTCTTTAGCTATGTTCACCACCTCAAAGGCAATACACAATTGTGTGCAGAGCTCATTGTAAATGTAGCTACGTATACTGAGCCAGAATATAAATTCATCTCCAACTTTACCCCTCTTTCCGCCTCAAGCATCCCTCGGGAAATTTTTAATATATTTGACAAAGCTACAGCTAAACTATGGGATGTCATCTGTTTAAATCTAGTCTTTCGTATGATGTGATGAATGATGCTGCATACATGTTTCAAGACTGCAACTTGTGAATTGTGTTTATATAAGCATATGTTAGTGAACCTTTTTTATGCATTTAAACCGTGTATCTGGTATATCATTAAATGTATAATCTCCGCAGTACTGTTTTCTCGGGCACTCTTTATAAAGGCACTTTGCCAGCAGATCAATCCCAGTTAGTAATGCATAAATTACATGCACACTGCTGACTTTGTCAAAAAAGTATACTGCTGTATTATCTTTTCATTAGCAGCACTCTTTGTTAAATGTTGAGTTTATCAAACAGCAGAATATCAGCTGCTCGGTGTGTTTAGTGTATGTACTTTAAGTTACAGTAAGTAGCTGTGTGTGTTACTACCTAAACTTTGGATATACTTAAAATTTCAGCATTAGAGAGAGAGGGGTAGTGTTAGTGTTTGTGATTTACGGTTACACCAAGAGCTAGATAAAGTAAGTTATAGTGTTATATGATCAGATTTTCTTAAGGTAAAGTGAAGGGCTGGGGTTAGATACGGTGAATCAGTTAGCACGCATGAGTAAGGTGGTACAGGGGAGTGAAGCCTACACATTGCCTTACAAAAAACCCTTTCCCTAACACTATCTTTATTCAGGCACAACTGTGTCTGCTGTTAATGTTAGGGGTTCTTTTTCTTTTTTAAATGCTGCAGTGTTGAAAATTTGCCCTCGTGATTAAACCACACCAACCGTGGGTAAATCTTCAATATACCACAACATGTTGTTGGTTATTGCTTAAATGACTGAGTGGGATATGATACTTTATTAAAAGGCAATGCTAGAAATTTGTCTTAAAGTGGCAACGCTATAATACATATTCACAGTATACACAGAGATTCAGTGCAGCTCTACACATTTTTCTTCACATTTCCACCAAGGAGAGAGAAACCTCTCTCTAAATTTATGAAGGATACTCATGTGGACAGCTGATGCACTTATTTATCATTCTGGAATGGTCTTGTCATTCCACATATTTAACATTCTGGAATGGTCATCAGTGCACATATTTAGCATTCTGGAATGATCCTGTTACTGCACATATTTAACGTTCTGGAATTACCCTGTCGGTGCACATATTTAATTATTTTTGAAAGTTATTAACTGTGCAGTGTTCTAAATATTTTATATATGCTGTATTGTAGTTATTTATGAAATAACACTTGACGTTGACAATACTTAAACAGAACATTTTTTCTCAAGAAAGAAAAAAATGAAATAGTCATTTCTGTGTCAATATTGCTTGAATGCAGCTTGATTGTAATAAATCAAAATTTAAACTTCCCTCCCACTAAGGATCACCTGAGTAGTTTTGGGACAGAAACTGGAAAGTGTGGAAAGAATTGGTTAACCAAACAAATACCAGGAACAGGATTAAGCTTGTGGTTACTCTGTAAAACACTCTGATCAGTAATAGGAACAGTCATAGTAAATTGGATAGCACACATTCTGTGAATTATGAACTTCTACCATTACCTCAGATATTTGCTTTTGGTAGCACATTCAAGGAAATGGGAATCAGAGTACCCATGGTTATTCTCAACTTAAAACAGATCAGGTTTACTCTCAAAAACATGACATTCAGCTTGAGGCTAATCAGGGACTACATGGATATGCTTCAGATTGTGTCTATGCAGCACCATTTACTGCTTGCATCATATATGACCTCAAGTTCATAATTTTTTCCTTGCTAAATTGGTTGTGTTCCCCTTTTTCTCCCCCTGTAACTCTAGGCACACTGGTTGACCTAGGTGAAGGACAAATATGGGTTATATAGAATAGTGTTTATCATAAAGCATTTTAGACAGTTTTAGCTCTTTGGTCATCTTGTTTTATTGTGTCATATGGAATAGCTTTTGGTTCAAATTAGGATTTTAACATTAGCAAGGTTGTTCTTATTTCTCCTCCAAGCATTAACTAAGAAGGTCTAACTCTTGGGACACTGTGTAAAGTAGTTTGATATGGCATGACAGCTTGGACTATTAGGCTATTATAATATATTTTTAGCTGCTTGCACAATAGTGAGGATTTAAAACTCAATGTCATAAACGGAACGTGAAGGCTTGTTCAAAGTTCTAAATGTCAAAACTCCGTAATATCACCAACAAGGTATAAGCAGCAAAGTATAAATCCACAGCAGGACAAGATCCACCTCATATGAACGACATCAAACCATACGATAGTAACAGGAACGTTCTTTATTTAAGATAGTAAACTCAGTAAGCGCTTTCACCATACACGGCTTCCTCAGACTGTAACAAGCATTCTAAAACCACAGTCTTTAAATACATCTCATGCAGGTCTAAACAATTAATCAATCAGCATGTCATAAATATTTAAAGAGGCCATGAATATGTAAGCCTATCTAGTGCTCCTACAATACTAGCTGAAAGACAAAATCAATGCATACTAAAAACTAACGTAGCTAAATAAATAATAAACTACTGTATAATATAAATACCTGTGTAATAGACTTATATAAACATAAATACATATTAAAAGCATATATAAAATACAAATATTAAAATACGTTCCCCCAAGTTAAGACTACCTGGCTTAATGTAAAAACCTGCTTAATTTCCTCTTTTTCAACATTGGTTGGATACTAACTTTGTCATTTAGACCGGGATGGAACTCCGCTCTACATCTCATGATCCACCTTGATTCCATTTCCAACGTATAATTCTCAATATCCCCCCCTCTAGTGTTAGTGTGGATATGTTGTAGTACAAGGAAGGTAAATGTGTGTTGATCACTAGTGGACATCTGGTGTTTCGCTAATGCATTATTGGCATCCTTTACCCTCATTTTATAGTAATGCTCCCTAATTCTCTCTCTTAGTTGTCTGTTGGTTTTACCAATGTAAAACGCTGTACAGGCGGAGCAAAGGGCAAGACAGACAACATTCATGGACTTACAATTTGTGCCTGTCATGAAAGAAAAAATCTGTCCAGTGACAGGTTGTCTAAAGATGGTACTATCATTAATAAGTCCACACTGATTACAATTGCCACAAGCACTGGTATTAAAGCCAGGATTAAAATACCTGGCACCATGTTTATGACACAGAATCTCTTTAAGATTCATCTTATTTTTATACGTATACCTTGGTCTAGGACCTACAAGCTCTCGAATTTCCTCATCAACACATAATACATCCCAATATTTCTCAATGGCATGTTTAACATTATGAACATCTTGAGTGTAAAAAACTGGTATACTAATACTGATGTCCCTATTCTTTTGTGTACACCCATTCCTTTCAAGTTCATCACTCCAACCATTGCCTGAGAAATATGGACGGGCTATGGTGGACCTTAACCTTTTAGTCTCTGTGATGACTTTGTCAACTTCAACTTCATTATATGATCGATCTGTTAACCTGGTTCTCAGACTGGAAATCTCTTCATTATAGCCCTCTTCTATAGGGTTGAGGCGGGATGCTCTCATGGCTTGACCTCTCATTACATTATTAAAGACGTGTAAAGGGTGCATGCTCGTTCTGTGCAATAAAGTGTTCTCATAACAACTCTTCCTATGGACAGCAGTGTTCAACATTCCATTTTGTAGCCTAATTATATCTACGTCCAGGAAGGACAATCGATCCCTGGAATAACTCATAGTAAATTTAAGGAATCGAGTTGTATTATTCATAAAGCCAGCAAACTCAAATAGCTGCAATTCAGTCCCTTCCCAAATTAAAAAGAGGTCATCCACGAACCTCTTATAGAATTTTACATTCTGTTTATATAATGTGCTAGACAACAGGACTTCCTTCTCCCAAAAGGCCATAACTAGGTTGGCGTAGCTATTGGCACAAGATGTGCCCATAGCTACGCCATCCCTTTGTAAATACAATTCATCCGCAAACAAGAAAACATTATTTTCTAATATGATTTCCAGGAAAAGTGCTATTAATTCAATTGCATTCACATCCAAATTGGAGTATTTCTTCAGATAACCCTGCACATAATCGATCCCACAATCGTTGGGAATGACTGTGAAGAGACTGGTCACATCAAATGTGACCAAATAATAAGCACTAGTCTCATCCAACTTGCTAACATAGTCATACAAACTGATTAGAAACTCTTTACTATCTCTCAGGATAATATCATTCGAGTTTATAACTGGTCTTAACTGTCTCTCCACATATAGGGAAAATGGTTGGGTCAACCAACCTTCACCCGAGACAATAGGCCTCATTGGGGGTTCCATTAAATTCTTGTGGACTTTAGGAAGGCCCTTTAGTACAGGTATTAGGGGGTTAGTAACCTTTAAGAACTTGGACAAATTCTTATCTATAATGTTACTTTTAAATAAATCATCACCAAACAAATACCAGGAACAGGATTAAGCTTGTGGTTACTCTGAAAAAACACTCTGATCAGTAATAGGAACAGTCATAGTAAATTGGATAGCACACATTCTGTGAATTATGAACTTCTACCATTACCTCAGATATTTGCTTTTGGTAGCACGTTCAAGGAAACGGGAATCAGAGTACCCATGGTTATTCTCAACTTAAAACAGATCAGGTTTACTCTCAAAAACATGACATTCAGCTTGAGGCTAATCAGGGACTACATGGATATGCTTCAGATTGTGTCTATGCAGCACCATTTACTGCTTGCATCATATATGACCTCAAGTTCATAATTTTTTCCTTGCTAAATTGGTTGTGTTCCCCTTTTTCTCCCCCTGTAACTCTAGGCACACTGGTTGACCTAGGTGAAGGACAAATATGGGTTATATAGAATAGTGTTTATCATAAAGCATTTTAGACAGTTTTAGCTCTTTGGTCATCTTGTTTTATTGTGTCATATGGAATAGCTTTTGGTTCAAATTAGGATTTTAACATTAGCAAGGTTGTTCTTATTTCTCCTCCAAGCATTAACTAAGAAGGTCTAACTCTTGGGACACTGTGTAAAGTAGTTTGATATGGCATGACAGCTTGGACTATTAGGCTATTATAATATATTTTTAGCTGCTTGCACAATAGTGAGGATTTGTTCTAATATGAATAAATCGATAGTCATTAGCAAATTGTTGGAATTCAGTTGACATGAAGTGAGTACTATTGTTTGCACCCAGTTCAATGGATGTTCCATACCTTATGGACGTGATCTTGAGCCTTGCTGTTATGTGTTGGCTAGTCGTAGTTGGTATATGTAATATCTCAATGGGTTATTGAAATAATCCACCCTCAGACTCATACAAGTTATTTTTTATTTTTTTTTGCAAAGGATCTTGTGGAAAGGGTGTTAGTGTTAAAGGCTCTCTTATTTGAGATGGATTACAAACAATACAGAACTGGACCTTTGACACATGCCTTGCAATGTCTAGATTAATACTGTAGCATCACACTGGAATTTTGGCTCTTTTTAGAATCACATAATCATAAAATATAAAAAAAGCAGCAGAGCTTTGTTGCCATTAATACCTTGCTAATACCCAACCTCCTTTTTCAATAAGCCAGTCATACCAGGGGTGAATTTAGAGCACTCATCCAACTGTCCAATTACTTCTTATTGATAGATAGTGTGTCACATTGCTAATCTGGAGGGGAAATTTGTTCCATAGAAGCGGTGGTCATTGTGTGACAAATTGAGCTCTCTCTCTCTCTCTATTACGAGTTGTACTTGCTGAAGCAGGTTCAGTTCTCTAGCTCTAGTGTTCACTGAACTGTTTGATTTGTGGTGAAATAAGAGGCCTTGAACTGCTGGATCCCTAATGGCCCATAATTCAAGGTATAGATTGTCCGGGTCTATATTAGATGAATGAAAGTTCATCTTAGAGAACGCTGACATGAGAGAAAATTGCAGAACTCAAAATCGCAATTGTGAGATTGCGGTACAGTGAAGATGAGAATATTTGCCCTTTCTTCACTGTAGTGCGATCTCGCAGTTGGAATATATATTTAGCAGGGTGGGTGGAATTGCAGTTTCGAGTTCCTGTTTTTTTGATCATGTGAGCAGTGGTTAAGATGAACTTTTGTTCATCTAATATAGACCCAGACTGTCCCTAAGGAGTCTATAGGAAAATGAATATAGGGAAAAGGCCTTCAGTTCAGGTCCTTTAACCCCATGATCTTTTTGTCAGGAACATTTGGGTCTCTCCCTAACTATTTGATATTTTTAGTATGATACATCTCAAATTGGCATTATATTTTATTATGGGCCTGATCTTCGCAAAATATACAGGGGTAAGGACTTCTTTGTATCTATATAAAATGCCATTTGTGATCAGTTATGATGTTGGTACTGCTATTCTGTCTTAGTACAGCAGTAGGGCATCATGTTTTGATAGTTGAACTCTGTCTATGTAGTACTTATACATGAGATGTCTGATTTATGTCCAGTAATTTGATCATTCATCTTAGACTTATTTGATAACTCGTGGTCAATTTTTATAGCCTGCTTTAACTTTTGTAGTTCCTTGATAGTTACTGGTCTTGTTGTCATCGCTTTCTCCACGTATATGGTGACATCTACTTCAGTATCTGACAGTTTGCTACACATAGGGCATAGCTAGTGATATCTGCACTCGCAATTGTCAGTTTGCTAACATTATAGTATGTTAGTTCTGGAACTGCTGTTATCATTTCTTTTGCTCTGTTCAAAGCTTGGGTTTGAACAAGTTTGCCCAAGAAATTAATCATGTTTGGGGCATGATTTAAGCCTGTTGCATACAATGGACTCTTTGCTCAACTGTTGCTTTGGCCTTGTTTTCATCTGTTTCTAATTCCAGTAGCACATATGCTGTGACTAAAATACTGAAGCCCAAACTTTTCAAAACAGAGTTTGTCTTCTGTGAACTTTAACTTGTAGTCTTTAATTGCTTAAAGCACTGCTTCCATCCTTGAATCATGGGTTTCTGTATCTGGCCATACTTCAGTATGTCAGCCCTATTAGCAATAAAAACAACATAGTCAACAACTTCATGTCTTTTTAGCAAGTCACTTATTCCGTGCTGAAAGGTTTCAGGTGCTGAGGTTATATGGTAGCCTTTTGAAGCCTTCTCATAGGAGAATGAAGGCCATTAGTTTTCAGTTATCTGCATCTAGGCATATTTGCAAAAGCCATCTGGTAACATCACATGTGAAAAACAATTTAGCATTGACAAGTTTCAGTGGCATGTCTTCTACTGCAAGCAGAATGAAACTTTCTCACATGACAGCATCATTAATCAACTTTAAATCAACCCATAGTCATACACTGCCATTTTCTTTATGTCTGGGATCAGTGTAGCACATCAGTCAATCTGCAGTTACACTTTATAGTACACCAAGTTCTTGCTTACTTTTGAGTTCTGCCTTGACTTTAGACAGTATAGGGTATGTCACTCTTCTGTGTGTGGTCAAGGCATGTAGAACAGCATTTGACCTTAATTTGGTATTTACTGGTTCACAGTTAAGCAGAGTAAAGTTCACCTAACATCCAC